>NC_061830.1:27938145-27940645 GCF_019202785.1 Penaeus chinensis | reverse complement strand
TTATTCCCTATTGGTTATGCAAATAAAACGTACAGCAATAATGATACATAAGATTCAAATTCCTCTAGAAGGGCAAGCAGAACTAGTATCAGTTTCCCGTATCAGATTTAACCTTTATCAAACTGTGTCTAATATCATTATACGAAATCGCCCTCTGCTTTTCGCATAAAGTACGGAAGCCACACGAGTAATGATCATGAAATCTTATCTCCACTCCGCCAGACGCAGAAATGAAAGAAATACGATCGCGGCGCATCTAGAATTCTACATAATATGTAGTGCATTATAATATACTCAGCTAGCACATTTGCGATAAAAAGCACATATTTTCGTACCCTTACCTGCTTTTTCCATGATTTTATTTTGCTTACCATGAATTACACAGAGAGAACAGAGACGTCGGAACATTTGCTGGAGACGCATCTTTTAACGATATTGTATTATCCGATATT
Source organism: Penaeus chinensis (assembly GCF_019202785.1). Lineage (NCBI taxonomy): Eukaryota > Metazoa > Arthropoda > Malacostraca > Decapoda > Penaeidae > Penaeus > Penaeus chinensis. Next base: position 27,940,193 of record NC_061830.1, on the reverse strand, counting down.
CAATATCCTGAGACAACCGCAATATAATCGCGTTACTTATATGTTCGGGGCGGCACCTCGCGCCCTCGGGAAGGTATATTTTGTCAAATTCAATATCCTTCCGTTTAGGAGAGGCTTATCTTTGTGAGAGGGAGGCAGGGACAGAATAAGGAAGAGGACGTCTTATGAGAATGTATGGACAATGCGGGGAATTATGAGGTATTGATGAGCTGCGGAAATGGGAAGGCCAGCGGCAGCGTAAGGCCTCCGGGTAAAGAGCCTTCGAGGCCTATGGGGACCACAGATGCCAGCGGCTTAGATATACTATACCCACAGGTCTTAAAGGTACCTTTATTTAGCCACCTGAACATATTTTGACGATGGGATACTAAGACGGTGTTCAGTATTGGTACACTTATTTAAATTCATAAAACAACAAAATGGGATGAAGTAATAGGCTGAATATTCTACACCGTATCTGTCATATGTAATATCAACATTTTGGTCAAAACATACCAGAGACAAAACATTAAGGGTATAAAATGTATTCACGTCCCTTAAAATAATCCATATAGGTTACTTTCAAAACCAATAATTCGCAAAATTTGAAGCGAGTGCCTTCAAGATTACAAATAAGTGATGAAAAAGTCCATACTGAATTCTCCTATAAACCACAGAGAATTAATAAAGAATCAGTAAACGGTTTCAACGATATCAAAGGACTTGGAAAAAGCTGTAATTAAGTGACCGGGGAAACATTCCGCAAATGAGAGAAGGAGGCACATAAAGAGCATGGAAACACATAGCACCGGTTGAAAATTCCTTCCTCCAGGAGTTGAAACTGCAGTGCGAAAACTAACTTGCACTTCATCTCCTTCCTTTTCACGCAAAGGCCTTGACGCCTTGTTAAATAATGGAAGACTTTCAAGTAAATACTCTTCCTTGAGGAGATCCTGTGTCTTGTTTTTTCTTGCAAAACAACGACAGAAATGACATAAACAAAAAACAAGCTTTCTGGTAATGATTTAACAAATAATGATAATAAGATGATGGCGGAGAGGGTAGTATTAGTGATGATTAGTGATGATGATGATGATGATGATGATGATAAGATGATGAAGATGATGATGATGTGATGATGATGGTGATGATAATAATAATAATAATAATGATGATAATAATGATAATAGTAATAATGGTAAAAATAATATCAACAAGAATAACAACAACAATGATTAAACAAGTGTCTTTTATACGTTCAGAACATTTCGTTAAAAGAAAAAAGAAAAAAAAAAAAATCGCATCTGCAACAGAGGAAGAAGTCTTCTGCCTCGGATTTCTGTGGCTCCCTCGTCTTGAAAGTCTTCTGAGCTTGATGCCCCGCGATAGAGGTTCTTTTCAAGCATCTAGCAAGAAGGCGCTTCTCTCCTTAACCCCTTTTTGGGAAGAACATCACTCGCTCGGGAGATGTGAAGCCTGGATGGGGAGGTGCATCCTGTAAATAATAAATGGTCGGAGGCGCGGAGGAATCTGGCGCTGTTAATTTCGTAATTGGTCAGGGGAATACCAGTCTTGCGTCACGGCGTGAACACACTGTTAGTCGTAATCCAATAGAGTTGCAAATTCGTGTAAGCAATGCATTCATCTTCTTGGCTTCCTCGGTAGCGGACTGCATGATTCTGTCACTTCGCTTTCCCGAATTACGTGTATTATTAGCATTCCATCAGACGTTGCATGCATCCTGTCAGAATGACTGATGTTCTTGTAATCAAATAGAGATGATGTTTACGATAAATAGTAAACCATTTAAACAATACTGTTAGGTGCATTAACGATTTTAAAGCGAAATAAAAAACTAAAAAATTTCTCCTTAGTTCAGCGAATGACAAAGAAAAGAAAAGAAAGAATTGCAGGAGGGAAACAAAGACAGGAAAACAAGCAAAGCTAAACAAAAACAACCTGAGGGAGACCATTAAAACAATTTTAAAGAGATCGTCTTCTTTTAATCGGGGAAAATCTTCAAATATGTAGAATAAAGAAAGAAAAGAAACGCGACGGAATACAATAAC
>NC_061830.1:27918145-27920645 GCF_019202785.1 Penaeus chinensis | reverse complement strand
CCCCTTTCCCACCCCCCCCCCCCCCCCCCCCCCCAATCCGGCACCCCCCGCTCCCTGACCCAACCCCAGCCCACGAGGGCCGGGGGAAAGGGCACCGACATCAACACCAACAACAAAAAGCACATTATTCTACGTCCAGCAATCCGGCACGATATAGATTCATCATCATTACTGCCGTTATTTTCATCAAATCCATACCTTACGTCATCACACCCGCCTGTGTTACATCAGTAACATGCTATATTAAGCCTATACATTCTGACGCTTTTCCTACCCACGCTGTCGCTGTTTCTCTACAGCAGGATTATCATATTGCCTCTGAGGTCAATATATTCGATCAAAGAACACCGAACTCTCAATCATACAACTGAACTTGTATCTATTCATAAGCCATTGTTCCCTTACCACCCACAGTACATACCTAGCTTAGAATCGACATTTATAAAACGCTGTCTCATCATGTCGACACCAGAGTAGCTACTATACTTAAATTCAAATCAGTTATCACGTACACGTTTAATTGCATTCACGGATTATTTTTAGAAAGCTTAGACTCACAGACTATCAGACAAATCCCTTCAGAGAGAATAAAGTACTACATGTAAGTGCAATACCCATGATGCATTTGTATATATAACCTATATGTATGTATGCACGTCGAAAGCTGTAAATAGGATCTCTACATGGAAATAACATATGAAACGCACAAAAAGGTCGAAGGTCAATAGCTAGCAATTCCGACTCTGATGCGTGATGAAGCTCCATTACCAGCCATTACAACAGGCTTTACAATTTAACGAAGAGAAGTAAGAGTAGTAATCATTTGGTGGTAGCATGAAGGAAGGGAGACTTTAATCATATAGCCCGGGGCGTGTGTATTCAAGAACACTGCTCTACGCTTGTTGGATTTTCCCGATAAACAAGCCGCCAGTCTTTGAATCTTGATATCTATTATTTTTCTTTCTCTACATCTATTTATATAAACGCAAATTCGAGCATAGATTATGGCTATGTTTATTTGTGCATACGTGTGTTTGTAAGTGTGAGCGCGTTTGTGTGCGTATGTGTAAATATGGGTATGTGTGTATGTATGTATGCATGTCTATGTCTATGTGTGCGTATCTAGACATACGCGCATTTATCTCTCTACTTACTTATCTATTCACCTATCTTTCTATTTATATATTCACATATCTGTCTATCTATCTGTTAATCAATCTATCTCTCTATCTCTCCATTTATCATATTTTACTGCAGATACATTTATACCCCATCTACAGGTTTTCTAATGTATTACTTATCATGAAGTTTAATCTGTCATAATGGAATTTTAATTTCATGTCTTCCTAACCTGAGTAGTCTTGCTGCAACTGAACACAAGTACAGCAATAAAAGTAACAGTTATTAGAGTGCAGTCACAGTAAAAGATAGAAATAAAAAAGGGGAAAAGAAACAGGAAAAGAAATGATGATAATAATAATAATAATAATAAATAATAACAATAGTGATAGCAATAAGAAAAGTAGTAGAAGAAGAAGAAGAAGAAGAAGAAGAAGAAGAAGAAGAAGAAGAAACCCACACACAGATGAAGGAAAACCACAAACAGTTACACGAATAAGCAACAAGTGAAATCCACCCAATTATTACCCACATCTCCTCTTCCCATTTTGCATACACTTATCAGCTTGAGGCAGACACCTATTGTGTTTCCTCTGGAGCGAGAGAATTAAGCTTAGGATCAACCGCCAGGAGATGATGATTCGACAACAACGGAAAGCAAATTAATGGAGGAAGATGCAAGAGGGATAGTGGAGTGGAGGGAGGGAGGGGGAGGAGGGGGGAGATCTGTAATTAAGAGGAAACATGGAGGAGGAACAGGAGGAAAAAAATGGGTAGGAAGATCAATAGGCAAATGAAATAGGGGGAGAATGAATGATTGGGAATGGACGAATAAATAACCAAATAAGTAAATATATGAACAGGAAAATTGTTGCATAAATGAACAGATAAATAATGAGCTAGACAAACAAGTTACCAAATGAATGAATAAACGAGCAGAATAACAAATGAAAAAAAAAAGGAAAGGGTATGAGTTAGAAATATCAGTAATAAGAGCCACAAGCATAAATGTGGAATACATAACATAAATAATAATGACATGAATGATGATGATGAAAATGATACTAATACTAATACTAATACTAATAATACTGGTAATAATAATGATAATAATAATAATAATAATAATAATTATAATAATGATAATAATAATGGTAATCATGTTGATAGTAGTAAGAATAATGATGATAATAATAATAATAATAGTGATAATCATATTAATAATAATAATAATTATAATAATTATAATAATAATGGTAATAATGTTGATAATAGTAATAATAATGATGATAATAATAATAATAGTAGTAATAATCATATTAATAATAATAGTAACAGTAATAATAATAATAATAATAACGATAATAATAATAATAATATT
>NC_061830.1:27883145-27885645 GCF_019202785.1 Penaeus chinensis | reverse complement strand
ATATATACATATACATATACATATACATATACATATATATTTGTATGTGTGTGCGTATATGCATGTGTATATATCAATTCATTTGTTTATTTATAAACGTATATATGCACACTATAGCATACACACAGCTATAAATATGAAGCACTCATATGCACGTCATTGCATCTTCAGTAATTTTATCACGTTACTATTCCACAGTAAGTCCTTGAGGGCTCCAACACTGACACCCTTAACAAAAATGCCTAAAGGTATAAATGCTCGTAATTTGTTTTTTCTTTTCCTTTTTTATTCCAATCTATTTTTCATAACATGTGAGGAAGAATTCGCGTGTTCGCATGTCTGAGCCGCGGCGTTGGCGTCGGCAATACCTCCTCTTCAGACACAACAAAACAGATTCATTTCTCTCGCTTTGATATTCCCTCTTCGCTTATATTCCGAGTGAATAGAATTTCTATATTACAGCGCCAGTTGAAGACTTTTTCCTTCCCTCCTCAAAGTGCAGCATCTCAAATTTTAGCATTCATTTATGCATTACCCTCCGAGTTGCGTTTTAGGAATCGGATCCATGAAATATAAATGGCGGTTTTCTCTAGCCGGGCCCTTCCCGCGCCGGGCGAGGAGTGCCTGGCATATTTTCCCTTGCCTTGACCATTACCTTATCTCCCCTCCCCCCTCCCACGGGCCATCCCCCTCCCCCTTTATCTCGCTCGTTCGCGCTGCAATTGAATGGTCAAGCAGCGTTACCTCGTGCCTGTGCGGGAATGGAGGGAAACCAATGCCAGTTAATCCATTTATTAAGGTGAACACTACTTCTCGTACCCAAGGATTTTGTTCAAGGAATTTAGATTGATTTAATGAGTAGTCATTGATCAGGAGACACGTTATTCTCTACTGAGATCAATGACTCTTTTTTGCACTATTTGAGAACTTTGAAAAATAACAAATGATAAGAAAAGAGCATCAAAATGAAGGATGAAGGAATGTAATGATATAATGCGTGAATAATTCATCATAATCAAGCCAAAATAGTAATAGGACCTTAAATTTATATTGCGTCCAACTACAAGGAAAATATTAGTTCAGGGAATTTGCCGCTAATTGGCGCTGAGCCTTAACGCTGAAAACACAACAGTGGAACGATAAAGAACAGGTGCTGGAGAAAGAGCAACGAGCAGGATTATACTGGTTATGTGAGAGTTAATTGTTGAAAAGTCGATGTATTTAAGTAATTGTAGGCACGTATTTATAACGCACGCGACAGCACACACCCACGCATACACACACACACACACACACACACACACACACACACACACACACACACACACACACACACACACACACACACACACACACACACACACACACACACACACAAACACACACACACACACACACACAAACACACACACACATACACACACACACACACAGACACATATGTATATATATATATATATATATATATATATGTAAATATATATAATGGAGAGACACAACATTTAGGACAGCCATGAGCATAATGGAGATGAAACAGAGTGGTACAAAGAAGAAGAAAATTAAAACAACACTATTTCGGGTGACACGATGCCCATGCAGAGCGCCATGGAGAAACCTGCAGCTCAGCTCATGGGACCATAACAGGCAGAGAGGGAAGCAGAGGAGCGCACGAACACAGCAACATGATCAAAGGATCCAGCATAACACTAACATGGGGAAGACAGGATGAACCCAGTAACATGATCAAAGGACACAACATAACACGAGGGAGAGACGTAATAACATAACGTAACAAGAAAAAACATGTAAATATATATGTATGCACACACACACACACACACACACACACACACTCATATGTATATATATATATATATATATATATATATATATATATATATATAGAGAGAGAGAGAGAGAGAGAGACAGAGAGAGACAGAGAGAGACAGAGAGAGACAGAGAGAGAGAGAGAGAGAGAGAGAGAGAGAGAGAGAGAGAGAGAGAGAGAGAGAGAGAGAGAGAGAGAGAGAGAGAGAGAGAGAGAGAGACAGCGACAGAAAGAGAGAGAGAGAGACAGAGACACAGACAGAGAGAGAGAGAGAGAGAGACAGAGAGAGAGAGAGAGAGACAGATATATATATATATATATATATATATATATATATATATATACACACACATATATACTTGTGAAATCGGAGAACCTCTCTGTGTTGACAAGACTGATGGTTGAACCCTTCTTGCATCCCTTAACCCTCTCCCTCCACACTTTTTTCCTCCCCTTTCTTTGGGCCATTACTATCGCCCTCCTCTCGGTTCGCGGATTCCTCTCCTCCTTCTTGTTCTGCCCCTCTCCCCTCCCCCCTTCCCCCTGTCTATTCTCTACTTCTGGTAGTCTTCTATCCGACGGCCCCCCCCCCCCTCCCCCTCACCTTCTCTTCATCCTCCTCCTGACGCGGCCGCCGCTCGATGCTCTTTACTTGAGTGGGAGAATTTGAAT
>NC_061830.1:27868145-27873145 GCF_019202785.1 Penaeus chinensis | reverse complement strand
GAAATATAAAGACACACACACACACACACACACACACACACACACACACACAAACACACACACACATGCATACACACATACACACATTTTCATCATGAAATTACGGATAGTTCATCTTACAAAGATGCCGCGGCATGTTCATCGAGGAACATGTATTCTAAGCCCAGGATTATGCAGGGAGAAAGAGAGAGAGAGAGAGAGAGAGAGAGAGAGAGAGAGAGAGAGAGAGAGAGAGAGAGAGAGAGAGAGAGAGAGAGAGAGAGAGAGAGAGAGAGAGAGAGAGAGAGAGAGAGAGAGAGAGAGAGGGAGAGAGAGAGAGAGAGGGAGAGAGAGAGAGAGAGAGAGAGAGAGAGAGAGAGAGAGAGAGAGAGAGAGAGAGAGAGAGAGAGAGAGAGAGAGAGAGCAAGAAAGAGAGAGAGAGAGAAAGAGAGATAGGGAGAGAGAGAGAGAGAGAGAGAGAGAGAGAGAGAGAGAGAGAGAGAGAGAGAGAGAGAGAGAGAGAGAGAGAGAGAGAGAGAGAGAGAGAGAGCGTGAAATGAGGATTTCATGATAAAACGGACCGCTTGGGTTCAGCTCCCACTACTGTGTTAAATTCATACTAGCATAAAAGGTTATAAAAAGCGTACTGCACCGAAGAAAACTTGCATAACGAACAAATTAATTCATGCGCGTACGCTTTATCCCTGGCGGTTAACTTTGGACTCTGAAGTTGCTGTTTTTCACTTTCTCGCATTACTTCTTTCTACGAAGTGACATACGATCCAGGATGCACCGGGAAACTAACTCATGCTCCGGTGACTCTAGCTGCATGTATTCTCGTGTAAAGTAAGTGAATGAGCAAATAAGAAATAAATATACAGCTAAACAGATATATACGTGAATGAATGAATGGATAGACAACGAACAAACAGATCAATTAATATATATTTAAACATTAATAAATAATCACGAATGAATAAACAAGAAACAATAAAGGAATGGACAAATAAAATGAAACTGGAAGACTGGTGTTCTTGAAAAGACTATTGTTATGGTGTCAACTTGAAAGCTGGCCTGAATCGTAAATCTATAAAATGATATCACTGATAGTATATAAATACAGCCTACCCTAGTGATATATTTTAGCATAGTGAAAGAATAGAAAAGGGTAGTGACATTCTATAAGGCAGGAGCTGAAATATTTTTGGAGATAGATGGATAGATAGATTGATAGAGAGAGAGTGAGATCCATACAAGTGTAACAGAAAGTAAGATTTAATTTTAAAAAATCACAAAAAAGTAGGTACAAAAGATCACAGCTAGCATACTTAAGTGAAAAACTTTTGATACATGACTAACGCCACTACTCCTGACTATCAAGAATAGCAAGAGGGCGCAACAATCCAAAACAGGATCAGGTAACAGGGAGCGTGTGGTGGTTTGGTTTGCGAAGTTCTAGCTTCGCCCGGGCCTTCTAAGTATGGCCCGGCCTGTGTCAGCTTTTTACGGCTGTCTCATTGAGTTGTCTGACACTCGGTGCTTACCGTGGCGGCGGGACTGCCAGCAGGCGCTCCTGCCGCCATGGTGTAAGCATTTCGCTTAGCCTCTTTACCAGCACGGCGGCTGTTGTGGGCGGTCCATGTCTCAGGAATTGTGTTTGGTCACAATTTTCTAGGTAGTGGACTAGTGTGGCGTTCGGCTTGCCAACAGGGAGCAGGATAAATTAATTTTGTTTGATAAAACCTATTTACATGAGGAGAAAAAAACTACCTTGAGAGTTGTATCCAACTATTCACTACAACAAGTGTGTGTCATCATCATAACTTTAACACAGCTAAAAAACGGGAAATCTGAGATTACAAAAGAAAAAACTTGGGACCCAGAACTTCATCCTGTCAGACACCACGCCACAGCACACTACCGCACGGCTACTCAAACGTGACTTGTAAAAGCTTGTCAAATTTAGCAACGAGCCAAAGTCTCCACGGTGTTCAGTCTTTTGCCTCTACTCACTTGCATTGGGGCTCTGAAATTTCGTCATGAACAGCAGGACTTCTAAACACACCTCACACATATATATTTCAAAAACTGCTATGCATTTTGAAACACAATTTCGCGGCACAAGTGACACCACCATCCTTTATATACACCGAAAAACCCTTTCGTAGTGGGATCTGGCCGTTGAAACTGTCATGCATCTATTTCAAAACATCTGCAATTCACACACACACACTCCCCTTCGCTTTCATCATTTACACATCTATTGACTCCAATTAGATTAAAACAGCAGTAAGACTGAAAGTGTGACTTAAAAAGAAAGCTAAGAGCCGATTAAAAACAATTATAACTGAAATGAAAAAAACAGTTACGGAAAGCCTGGTACAGGGATATGGCATAACGAAAGGAAAGATGTCTAAGAGCTTACTTAATGAAACTTATTATTGTAAAGTAAAAGGGAAAACAGCGATGATTAGCAATATTCGGAAACAAAAAACATAGAAAAGCCGGAGAATATAAAGACAGAAGAGTAAAAAACAACAATGGAACACACTTGTATGTATATAAATAAATAAAGGAATAAGTAGTTAAATAGAAAAACAAGTTAACAAATGAGTAAATAATACATACACAAATAAATTAATAAACAATCACACACATATACCACTTCTGGCATTAATACAAATAAAGGTAAAGCAACAGAACACAAGAATTGCAACATACAAGTCAAACTCACTTTAAGAGATAAAGTACCCAATACCCCTCTTCCCGTTCCGCGCCCTCCCCGTTCCGCGCCCTCCCCGTTCCGCGCCCTCCCCGTTCCGCATCCCCTCCCCGTTCCGCGCCCTCCCCGTTCCGCCCCCTCCCCGTTCCGCATCCTTTCTCGTTCCACGCCCCCCCCCCCCTTCTTCGGCCCTCCCCGTTCCGCCCCCTCCCCGTTCCGCATCCTTTCTCGTTCCGCGCCCTCCCCGTTCCCCGTCCTCTCCCCGTTCCGCGCCCTCCCCGTTCCGCATCCCCTCCCCGTTCCGCGCCCTCCCCGTTCCGCCCCCTCCCCGTTCCGCATCCTTTCTCGTTCCACGCCCCCCCCCCTTCTTCGGCCCTCCCTGTTCCGCCCCCTCCCCGTTCCGCATCCTTTCTCGTTCCGCGCCCTCCCCGTTCCCCATCCTCTCCCCGTTCCGCCCCCTCCTCGTTCCCCATCCTCTCCCTGTTCCGCCCCCTCCCCGTTCCCCTTCCTCTCCCCGTTCCGCCCCCTCCCCGTTCCCCATCCTCTCCCCGTTCCGCCCCCTCCTCGTTCCCCATCCTCTCCCTGTTCCGCCCCCTCCCCGTTCCCCATCCTCTCCCCGTTCCGCCCCCTCCCCGTTCCCCATCCTCTCCCCGTTCCGCCCCCTCCTCGTTCCCCCTCCTCTCCCTGTTCCGCCCCCCCCCCGTTCCCCATCCTCTCCCCGTTCCGCCCCCTCCCCGTTCCCCAACCCTCTCCCCGTTCCGCGCCCTCCCCGTTCCGCATCCTTTCTCGTTCCGCGCCCCTCCCCGTTCCGCGCCCTCCCCGTTCCCCATCCTCTCCTCGTTCTGCCCCCTCCCCGTTCCCCATCCTCTCCCCGTTCCGCATCCCCTCCCCGTACCCCATCCTCTTCCCGTTCCGCCCCCTCCCCGTTCCGCATCCTTTCTCGTTCCGCTCCCCTCCCCGTTCCGCGCCCTCCCCGTTCCACATCCCCTCCCCATACCCCATCCTCTACCCGTTCCGCCCCCTCCCCGTTCCGCGCCCCTTCCCGTTCCGCATCCCCTCCCCGTTCCGCATCCTTTCTCGTTCCGCGCCCCTCCCCGTTCCGCGCCCTCCCCGTTCCGCATCCCCTCCCCGTACCCCATCCTCTACCCGTTCCGCCCCCTCCCCGTTCCGCGCCCTCCCCGTTCCGCATCCCCTCCCCGTACCCCATCCTCTACCCGTTCCGCCCCCTCCCCGTTCCGCGCCCCTAACCGTTCCGCGCCCCTTCCCGTTCCGCATCCCCTCCCCGTTCCGCATCCTTTCTCGTTCCGCGCCCCTTCCCATTCCGCGCCCTCCCCGTTCCGCATCCCCTTCCCGTTCCGCGCCCCTCCCCACCCGCGCCGAACCGGGAGGATCAGCGTCGCCTCCACAGACAGACTGGCGCAAAGTAATGAGGGACGCAAAGCTCTGCGGCACCTCGTGATGCCTGGCCATAAAATCAGGTGTGAGGCTCTGGTCCGCCTCTGCAGATGGCGGCCGAAGAGGAATAAAAAGTTTGGAAGTTACCTTTTGCACTCCGGAGATGTGGAAAAGGAAATGACTACCTGCAGCCGCTGTTTCAGGTTAACTTCGGGACAAAGTGTTCGGTATTTAATAAAGGTTGGAAGATGTTTTGTCAGTTAATTTTTTTTTTTTCTCAGTAAGGAAAAAATGATAAGGGAGTACTCTTCGTTTTAGATTAGCGTGGAAGTTAGATGACTCCTTTATGTAAAAACAAAGAGATGTGGCCGCTGATTCAAATTTTCCTCCGGCTTAATTCCTCATCTCTGGACTGAAAGAAGAGATTCCAGAACAGGATCAGACTCCTTTTTTTCGACCGGCATGTCGTACTTTGTTCTGAAAATTGATGTTCATTTTTATTAAAAAAGTATATTCAGCGGATGGATCTGTTAGCCGTCAGCCGTCAGCCGTCAGCGGTGTCTAGCTCTTCATCCATTTCCACCCATGCATATTGATGGATCTAGAATCATCAAGCAAATCCCATCATGTGAGTTCATCCTGGTTTTAAATTGCATATTTGAAATCTATGAAATGCATGCACGTGCAGCTCCCGTTCTCTTCCCACCTGTTTGTCGGACTTTCTCTCTCTTTCTTTCCTTCGCCTCCTTTCTGGTCTACACATTGCCTATTCACACGCACGCGCGTACACATTTACATTTAAATTTAGTTATATACTCATACAAACATCTATATCAGACACATATTCAGATACATACAAACCTATTGCACACATTTATTCATTCATTCACACACACACACACAC
>NC_061830.1:27858145-27860645 GCF_019202785.1 Penaeus chinensis | reverse complement strand
ATTTATCTCTCTGTGACTATTCTTCATTATGTAAAGATTACCACACAAATCCCCATCGTGACCTCAGTCCTTACGTGTAGGCCTATCATTACGGCGTTACGCAACCACGTCACCTGGTTGGTCCCCCCCCCCCCCCCCCCCACTAAGAGGCTTTTGTTGGGTGATGAGAACTGACTATTTTGTTAATCTTTTAATATGTGCAAAGTATAAAAGCCATAGACGGTTAGCACTTTTTTCTGCATGCAAACTTTTGTGAAGGTCCACAAGCTCTTCTTCATACAAAAAGGAAAAAAAGTCTTATTAAACAACACTAAAATAAAAACCCTGACGTTATACTCTACGTCAAAAACTTTCGGAAGTGTCATTGAAATTCATCGTAAGGTTCTCGTCCCCCGAACTCCCGTAAATTTATACTCTCTTTATGACGTAAGATTCTTGACTCACTCTTTTCTGAATGTGTAGTACATCATCATTAAATATTGAATACAGTTCCTATAGTGAAGTCTCTATCGAGTTATTAATTTTATAATCTAATAGTTCTGTCTATCTTCTCCCTATTATATCTGTAATTTCCATTCACGTCTGGCAGTAGTCATGTATTTTTCTCATAACTGTTACTTCTTCTACTGAAGCTCCAGTAATGAAGCATCGATTGTCCAAAATTTAACACAGTGTAGGGAACGCCTCCCAATAACACGGCCCAATAATAACTTTCCTCGCCACTATCAGGTCTTCGTCACCAGTCCCTCGCCAAAGGCTTCGATCAACAAGCCCTCATCACCGATTTATCTCATAAATATTCCAGTATCGAGCACTTTTAAAAAAAGGCCCATTAGTAAGCTAACGCCATTAAACTTCCAGCGTCAAGCTGTCAAGATCAAGCATAAATCAGAAAAAAAATCTAGCGAATGGTAAATTTTTTTGAAAAAAGGCAATGGAAAGACAGACACACACACACACTCACACATACACACACACACACACATACACACACACACACACACACACATATATATGTATATATATATATATATATATATATATAAAGAGAGAGAGAGAGAGAGAGAGAGAGAGAGAGAGAGAGAGAGAGAGAGAGAGAGAGAGAGAGAGAGAGAGAGGAGGGAGCAGTCAAGAGCTGGACAGGTGAACGGACAAAGAGATACAAGAGAGGCGCGCGGCGCAGGGGCGCGTGCCTCCCCTCGCCCCTCGCGAGGCGCCCCCCGAGTGCCACGCGCCCTGTTCCTCTGCCCCCGAGTCAGTGTGTCAGGGTCAGCAGTGGTTCATTTGCCGCGTTATCATGCGTCCTAAACGCCAGCGTTGCACGCGAAGAACGGCTCATCACGAATTTGTCGAAAAAGGGTAGGGGAGTGAAAGCAAATACAAAAACAGAAGAACAAACAAGAGAAAAAAAACACATGCAATAAATCAACAAAAAAAAGAAAGAATATGAACCGATAAAAGAAAGGAGAGATGGAAGATTAAAAAGACGCTTTGTTTTAGGTTCCACTGCGCCTTACATTAACTATAACATGAACACATTATTAATCTACATATCATCTGACAAGAACGCAACACGATTAATAAAGAATCTAGATAATTTCCATCAACAAATTCTTCTCGTAATTGAACGATTGTGAATGAAAGTATTAATTAAAAAGTAATAGCTATGCCTCGTACGTCCAACCAACAAAGAAGCAAAAAACAAACAAAAGCATAAACAACGATAGACAAACTGAACACGTAGAATTCTTCGGCAAGAACAAGATCAGGTTGAACAGAGGCAAGACAGTGAGTACAAGTTGAAGAACAAGAAGAACAAGCAAATGTTACGCCCGTCGATCACCCGTGGCATCGCCTCGTTGTGGGGAACTGCACTAATGAAATGGGCGGGGGAAGGCGCGGACGGCCGGGGCGGGCGGCTACTTCGCGGCCGCGAGGAGCTCCTCCGTTTTTATCTCTTATCGATTTCCCCGTGTTTATTCTTCCCTTTCTTCTGGCTCGTGTTTTCCTCGTAAGCGTTTTTCTTCCTTCGTATCAGCGATGATGGCTCATTCACGAGCGCATGCACGCACGCCCGAGCACGCACGTATGCACGCAAGCACACACACTGACACACACACACACACACACACACACACACACACACACACACACACACACACACACACACACACACACACACACACACACACACACACACACACACACACACACACACATACACAGACACACACACACACACACACACACACACACACACACACACACACACACACACACACACACACACAGACTCACACGCACACACAAATACACACAAAACTCACCTCCTCAACCAAAGCCACATACATAATCCACCTTATAACACCTCTGCCCACACACACACACACCTCGAGAACTGCGGTGCTCTGTCATGCTTTGTCTGCGAGCAAGCCGTACGAACTCCCAGCAGCACTGGAGTAATAGCGACTTTCGTGTGCCTGTCAAGACGTATGTTCCC
>NC_061830.1:27823145-27825645 GCF_019202785.1 Penaeus chinensis | reverse complement strand
AAAAACCCCAAAAAAAACCTATTCCAAGGAGAATAGAAAGGCCACGAGGTTTTCTTCTTCCTTTTCTCTTTTTAATGAAAGGGTGAAAAAGTGTACCTACCCCCCCCCCCCCGAGCAAAGAAGAAGGAAAATACGTAGTTCAGTAAAAAAAAAAAAAAAAACAAGAAAGAAAAGAGAGAGGGAGGGAGAGAGAGAGAGAGAGAGAGAGAGAGAGAGAGAGAGAGAGAGAGAGAGAGAGAGAGAGAGAGAGAGAGAGAGAGAGAGAGAGAGAGAGAGAACGACGCGGAAGTGAAAGGCGGCTGGGACCGAGACAAGGAAGCAGAGCGATGCGAAAAAAATGAAATCAAACAGGTAGGGTTTCTTTGAGCACATTAAGCTCTTGAAGCCGTGGATGAAGGCGGTGGAGGAGGCGCAGTGCGGGGTTCACAGCCTTCAAAGGGAACCCATGCTCAAACGATCACGCTGTGTACACCGCCCCTGGAGCATTACGGAGACACGCTCACCCAGGCCAGCTGTTTCCTTCTAACGACCTGCGTATTTGCTTGCCTTTGTGCGCGCCTGATCTTGATGTTACCTGTTTATGGGGTATACACTTCCTCCTGCCTGTCTCCCTTTCATTTCTTTCAGCCTTTCTCTTTCTGCCTCTCTTTATTCTTCGGTTTGCTTGTTTGTCTGTTTATCTGTGTAATTACCTGTCTGTCTAGCTGTCTACCAACCGACAGACCAGTTTCTCTCCCTCCATCTCTCTCTCTCTCTCTTTCTCTCTCTCTCTCTCTCTCTCTCTCTCTCTCTCTCTCTCTCTCTCTCTCTCTCTCTCTCTCTCACTCACTCACTCACTCACTCACTCACTCTCTCTCTCTCTCTCTCTCTCTCTCCCTCTCTCTCTCTCTCTCTCTAGCTCTCTCTCTCTCTTGCTCTTACTCTGAGAGATCTTATCAATGTGGCAAATTTACAGTCATCTTGCAGGTCCTTTACCCTGAGATGCACCTGAGTATCAGCAGCAGTCACGTTCGCTCTTGGAAACCCGTGCCACCCTGCATAACCCTGAAGCAGTTCTCTCGGTGACTCTATGAGGAAAGACGATGGTAATGAGGAAAGGGAATAATGAATAAACATAATAACAACAATATAATTCCAAAGCATTAAAACGTCCCTTTGCTTACACAGTCTCGAGAAATCAATGGCGAAATATCTGGACCGTTGCGCGGCGTGCCTCGACCTTCCGCTGCGTGAGGAGGCGACTGGGAACAACAGCGGCGTGCGGGGTGGTTTGTGCATCGCGTGTTGACTCTCCGATGAACTTCCGTGGGCCCGCATGACACGTCACGCACCTAGGGAGGGGGGGGGGGGGGAGAGGGGTTGGCAGGAACTGTGAAAGCACAGGGGAGACGAGACAGGAAGTGCAGGGGAAAAGGGAAAATGTAGGTAGTACTGTAGGAGCGAAGGGGAACATGAAAGTAGAGGGAAAGGAAAGAGAAAGAATGAAAAGGGAAAAGAAACATGAAGTAATCACGAAGAACAAGACTATCGGAATTGGAAATATCAGAATGCCAAGGGCAACGCAAAAGGAAAAAGCATCGAGGAAGAAATCAGCAAGAAGATATACTTGATACATCGTCGGGAAAGTCCTCACTTCAAAAGGAAAAGAAAAATCATGAATAAAAGAAGCGCAGGAGCCACTCAAAGATGATAAACGGAGAGGGAGAAAAATACGGAAAGAGAAAGGCTAGCTATGCTCAGGAAGTCAATAACAATAAGAAGGAATGAAAAGACATCGAACCCTTTTTGTTTATTCATTGATTATCCTTAGTTCTTTGTTTACACAACCGCATTTTCTCGACGTTAAGCTTTATCGAAAACACACGTGACAATATTGCATTTCCATGTTGTTACAGATGACAAAAGAAGACCATTAGGGTTCCAGTCGTTTAATCTGAAATGAAATAGCATCAAGCGGATGCTGGAAGGATAAAAAAAAATTACAAAAAGCTGAGAGAGAGAAAGTGAGAGCAAGAGCGAGTGAGAGAGAGAGAGAGAGAGAGAGAGAGAGAGAGAGAGAGAGAGAGAGAGAGAGAGAGAGAGAGAGAGAGAGAGAGAGAGAGAGAGAGAGAGAGAGAGAGAGAGAGAGAGAGAGAGAGAGAGAGAGAGAGAGAGAGAGAGAGAGAGAGAGAGAGAGAGAGAGAGAGAGAGAGAGAGAGAGAGAGAGAGAGAGAGAGAGAGAGAGAGAGAGAGAGAGAGAGAGAGAGAGAGAGAGAGAGAGAGAGAGAGAGAGAGAGAGAGAGAGAGAGAGAGAGAGAGAGAGAGAGAGAGAGAGAGAGAGAGAGAGAGAGAGAGAGAGAGAGAGAGAGAGAGAGAGAGAGAGAGAGAGAAAGAGAGAGAGAGAGAGAGAGAGAGAGAGAGAGAGAGAGAGAGAGAGAGAGAGAGAGAGAGAGAGAAAGAGAGAGAAAGAGAGAGAGAGAGGGAAAGAGAGAGAGAGAAAGAGAGAGAGAGAGAAAGAGAG
>NC_061830.1:27768145-27778145 GCF_019202785.1 Penaeus chinensis | reverse complement strand
CTCATTAAATCAAGGCCCGTCGGGTGGAAGTGGAAATGTCATTATTTTCCTTCAAGTTTTCCGATTTTTCTTTTTTGGCATCATCACGTTTAAATATTCTCTCTTAAACTTGATTTGCTTTGGGTTTTTACCATCATCACTCTGAGATACTTTCTCTTCAGCGTAATTTTCGCAAAAAGATATCTTTTCTCACATCATGACTTAAATATTCACGCTTAGATATGATTTTTGTAAAAACTCTTCGGTAGGAGCAAGTTGAATATTGATGAATACTTAACCCAGTCGTATGCAAATCAGCGAAACACCCCCAAAGCCGGCTAAAAATCGCTCTCCTCATTAACGCAATTGCGAACTCCAGCCACGTCCCCTTCTTAAGCGATTTGGCGACGCCAGAACTCGTTTTCCTCGCGCTCGTTCTCGTCTCGTCCCTCACGGACACATTTCCTCCATTACCACAAGTGTACGAGCGCGTGGACGTCATTAGCCCACTTTGCTTGTGTACATTAGCGTGCCGGGGAGGTTCACGCGTCTTTACGTTACGTAGTTATTTCCGGGACTCAAAGGAATATGGTTGTTTGATTCCATTAAAGTTCCCTGTGAGCGGAGGAACAACCAAGGCTATTCCTTGCTCGTTTCGTTCCAGGAAGTGCCTGGATGGAAGGGGAGGGATGCTTCGAGGCGTCGACGCAGGCTAGATCGGCGGAGATGATGGTGCTAAAGAAACAAAGAAATTCATAGCAACAATGATTGAGTTAAGAATTAAGGCAGTAACAGCGCACCAAGTATTTTTGAATATAACGGTGATGTTATTGATATGATATAAATATATATATATATATATATATATATATACATACATATATACTTATATATATATATATATATATATATACATATATATATATATATATATATATATATATATATATATACATACACACATATATATGCATATATATATATATAATATATATATATATATATATATATATATATATATATATATATATATATATATATATACACATGTACACACACACACACACACACACACACACACACACACACACACACACACACACACACACACACACACACTTATATACACATATATATATACACACACACACACATGTGTTTGTGTGTGTGCGTTGGTGTGTGTGTGTGTGAGTGTATATATATATACATATATATATATATATATATATATATATATATATATATATTCATGATACCTACAGATCATTCCGGATCGACAAACCTATAATTGGAAAGTTTTAAATTCAATCAAGGTAAGTGTGGGCTGTGGAGGGAATATGGAAAGGAAACGCGAGAAAAAGTTTGTTAAATATTTTCAATTCCACAGGAAGATTTTCCCCATGTTTTAACGACTGGGTTTTCCATGTAAAAGCTCTCTATTCTGCATATTAAGAGAAGAATCGTATAATTTCTTCAAATAAGAGGGTCATCCCCCTAATCATCAGGTATGTGTAACAATCATCATTTTTTTAATGATGCGAGTTCTCCCTACTTGATGACGTCATCAATTACAAACTCTTTCAACGCTGGACAATAATGTATTGATTGCGTTGCCAGAAGGCTGTCCTTGGATGAAATAGTTTGGAAATGATAATGGCTCAGGATAAGGGAACATATTTTCGTCTATATTTGTTTGAGTGCATGTCTCTCTCTCTCTGTCTTTGTGCCTCTCAGTGTGCCTGTATGCTTTGCGAAGTAGGATAAATAGATAGAGAGGTAGATAGGTAGATAGATAGATAGGTACGTAGTCAAAGTAATAAAGGATTGAATAAATACACATAAAGAGATCAGTTTTTTGTAGCATCCCGGAACCCCTAACACTTTGTTATATTGTTTCAAGTTGTATCATGGTCGCTACAAAACACGATCTCATCGAAGTTTGTACTGACATACAAAGTTTAGAAGAAAAAAAAAGTTATCTTTATTTATTTCGCCAGAAAGTAAATCTAAAACCATTAAAGTTCATAATTTGCTGGTATGATTTTCAATTACAAGCAAGACACTGTGGAAGCTTCAAATAAAATGTAAAAAGTACCTGGCTACTCTGCAATCTATATTGTTTAAACATACCACTCTCCGCTTCGCAAGGCTGTATAAAATTTAAATGTATTTCTCAGATTGTCAAAATATTTTTTCTTTATTACAAATATCGCTCTTCATATGAAATGTGGAAATTACATAAGGTTTTGCATCTTATCGTATCCAGTTTCGTGTCCAAATCAGACAACTGGGAATTCCAGTGATCACGAACATTTACTTGACTTATTGATATACTGCATATTCTTTGATATTTTTGAGCCTGTAAGGTTATATCATAGAGATACAGAATGATTATGAAAACATTCATCCCAGCGAAGTCAAAACCACGTCATATTGTCGTGAACAGATTTGCAATTGGATTGGGACGCACGAGCAACTGTACATACAGATTAATAAGAAACGACAGCACTGGTGCAAACGAAGCCAGGTGCAAACGAAACCACCTGCGCAGGACATTATGGTAAACTTAGGAACCACCTTATAAGCTGAGAGATAAACGTATTGAATAAACATTTTAAAGGCTCGGAAAAATTAAAGCACAAAAAGCTGCGCAGAAGGAAAACTAGCGCATTTGTGTAGGAACTACTTACCGCGAAGGTGAGGATGCGCACCTGGGGGAAGCTCGCCACAGACACATCTGAGACAGAAAGAGGGCTGGCTGGGGTTCACCAGGACGGCACGCTGACACCTTGTGTGTTTTTTCTGTGATTATTTCTGAACTGTAACTGTATTTCTGTAACGGACTCCCTTCGACAGTGGATTTCTACGGTGACCTGTGATCTGATATAAAAAGGTAAAGATAATTATATTGGTTCGTATATATGTACGCTGTCGCTCTCCTAGTACACGCACAAGCACACATGCACATACACGCACGTATACCCGTGCACACGCACACACTCATGCACATATATACGTATACGCACACATGCACATATACACACGCACGCACACACACACACACACACACACACACACACACACACACACACACACACACACACACACACACACACACACACACACACATCGGCGTTTGTTTTTTCTGTTTATGGTTGCCTCAATAATTTAGTTCTCTTTTCAACCAATTGCCTTGATCTAATCGGACCACAGTGCTACCAAGAATGAAAGAAAATAACTCGGAAAGAGTTTAGTTTAGTTTAGTCCTTTATTTACCACCCTGGCTAACTGCACAGGCGTGGGCAAGCTGTGGTACATTTAATGCATGGTCATAACATTACATAGTGTTACATTTGAATTTTAGCCTATAACATTGCTATGAGTACTTTTATCAGTTTAAAGAAAGGAACAATTGCACAGTCCTTTATCCACTCATCTGCCACGCCGGCATATAGCTTGGGCGTGGGAAAGCATTAATACATTTTATATTCGGTTATGTGATACTACATTCCAAATTTAGGATACAACATAAGTATATCTTCTAGGGCATCAGATGATATGAAGTAGTAACAAAGTTCTCGGTACCTCATGCTAGGTGGCCTGAAAGGCTGTATCACATGGCACTCTGAGATAGAATGTACAAGTGTTCGCTTATATTCTTCATTACACAGTTTACACTTAGTTTCTTCGACATTACAAACTGTACTGACCTGCCAATACAATCTATATCCAAGCCTGATTCTTGCAGTCACAACATCACACTGTCTTGTTCTTGTTTTATATAAACCATAGATGAAGGAATCTTGCCTAAACCGGTCATAGTGCTTTATGCTACAGCTTTCAGGGCGCTGAGAATTAATCAACTCAGTCAAGTCCTCTCTGAAGGAGGCTTTAATGATGTAGAAAATCCTAGAAAGAGGTATCCCAAGATCTATGTCCACACTTTGTTTGTCACATGCTGACTTTGCTAGGCGATCAGCATGATCATGCCTAGGGATTCCAACATGCGATGGAATCCACACAAAACGTATATTATGGCCTCGTTCTTTTGCACGATACACGTTTATCCTGAAGTCATTTGCAATATTTCCCGCACCTTTGTCTAGAGTGTTCAGAGCCTGGAGAGCACTCTGTGAATCGCAGAAAATGACCCCTGAGCCTTGATTCAATAGAAATTCGGTGGCCATGAGTATTCCTGCCAACTCGGTTTGCATAGTGCTAGCCCAGTCATGAACCCTCCTACAATCCTGGTGCTGCAAAATATTGTTTTTATATACAACAAAAGCGCATCCTGCTCTGCTCCCAGACTGCAAGGATCCGTCAGTGTAGCATTCATATACATTGGAAAGAGTGTCTAGATGCTCATTTATACTTGCAAGTGCATACTGTTTAAGTATAGCATGGGGGGCACTGTCTTTTTTGGGGGCAGTCGTATAATATATACTTAGGTCCGACATTTTCCACGGTGGTACAGAACGTCCATGTAGGGTCTTAGTTATGGGAATGTTCAACTGAGCTAAGTGTTTACACGTCACTTGTAACCATGGATTTGAGTATGAATCGGTGTTGTTATTCAAAGTTAGCTCTTCTATTCTGTGTTTTAGTTGTCTTTGGAACTCTGTACAATGGAGGGGTTCTCTAATTGATTTGACACTAAATGTGGTATTTATGTATAATATTCTTTCATAAACAGAAGGCAAATTAAGTTCTGTTCTCATATTCACAATCCTTGTTGTTCTAGGGGCACCAAGAATGATCCTCATGGATTAATTTTGTACACTTTCTAGACTAGTCAACTCTGATTCCTTGAACAATACTAGGTGCAACGCATGGTAATCTATGACCGACCTTATGTATGACAAGTAAAAGATTCTCGCAATATTGACATTAATACCATGGTCTTTGCCGACAAGTGTCTTAAGTGGCTTCAGTCGCTCCAACAGCCTTTTCTTCAAGTTTCTAATGAACTCTGAATCATTAACAATCACCCCAAGGTATTTGTATTGATGGCAGAGATCTAGCTCAACGTCATTTATATGAAACCTTGGCAGAGGGATTGTCTGTGGGTTAAGTGCCTTTGTTTTTTCAGATGAAATTATCAAGCCACAGCCCTTGCAGAAAGTATATCTAGAATCTCTTGCATTCTCTCCTCGGATGAGGATTTAATACAAATGTCATCGGCATAGCAAATAATGGAGTCCTTGCCTGCAAGTGGTATATCGCCCAGTAATCTATGCATTAGGATATTAAATAGCATGGGACTAAGTACGCCTCCCTGAGGTGTGCCGAGTTCAAATACTTTTGTATGAGTACTCTTAATGCCCCTGAAGAGAACCTGAGCCGATCGATTCGACAGATACATTTGAATCCATGTTAACAGTTTTCCCTGAATACCAAAGCTAGCTAGTTGCTCAAGGATAATTTCCCTGTTTGCAATATCAAAAGCAGATTTAAGATCAAGAAATACGGTTTGCATGCCTGGGTTTGAGTTTGTTAAGTACTCTGCAAAACAGTGCTGACTGCTACGCCCTGGGAGAAATCCATACAGTCTGGAGGATAACTTAGCATTTATGCAATACATGAGCCTGTTCAGAATTATTCTCTCAAGTACTTTGCACAGACAGGAGGTCAAGGAAATGGGTCTGTATTTATCAGTATTGGGTTTGGGTATAGGAATGATTAAGCTTCTAGTCCAGGAGCTTGGGAGGATTCCTTGTGATAGGCTGAGTCTATACAGATGTAAAAGTGGGTTGCCTGGTACCTGAGCAATGTGGCGAAGGATGCTGTAAGTAATGCCGTCCTCGCCAGGGGCGGTTACCTTACCTTTCAGAAGGGCATTGCTCAGTTCCCACCCGGTTATTTCGACAAAGTCGGAGGGGTCAATAGCAGCACATGCTATTGCTATATTGAAATTTCTATCTATTTTCGACTTGTTGAGCTGATTTTTTATCCCTTGTGGAAGTGAGTGTACTTGAGAATTTCCTCCCCACTGCTCTAGCAGCATATTAGCCTGTTCCTGTGGACTGTGGAACTGCGGTGTTGTGAGGGCTTTACCTGCCAGTCTATTAATTTTTCTCCATACGTTAGCTATAGAAGTTTGACTATTGATACTTTGGAGAAATTGTTCCCAGTATTTACTACGAATCTGAGTTTTTAAATCTCTGAATTCCTTGGGGGCTTTCAGAAACTGCAGAAGATTATCTGTCGTCTTATGATCTTTATAGCAATTAGCAAGCTCTTGAATCCGTTTATATTCCTTTGCCAGAATTGGGTCATTGATCCACCTCGGTGCATGGGAGGTCTGGGGCCTCTTTTTCTTTGAGAGTTTTCTTGAACAGACCCATGTGTCATAGTAGTCAGTGACAACTTTGATTAGATCCTGAGAAAATTTCTCAACAGCTGTTACTTCATAGGTGTTATACCAGTCATAGACCCATGCCTTGAAGTGATGCTCCAGGCCCGGTGGGATAATTATTCGGAGCCTAGGTGATCTAGTGGCTGAATTGCTGTCTACAGTATAATCTGTTCGTATTGCAAAGTGGTCACTAACTAACTCTCGCACCAGTGAAGTACAGACATTACCATGAACTAAATTTTTGCCAAATACATAGTCTAATCTGCCACCTCCCAAATGAGTCTCTGCTTCTGTGTCATATACTGTCAATGATCTACTATTGATAAAATGTTTGAATTCTTCCCCATTACTTTTACGTTGGTTGTCTCCAAAGTGTGGATGCCTTGCATTGAAGTCGCCCATACATAACGTGCTTTGGTTGTGAAAATTGGCGAGAGAACTAGCCAGAAATTTGGAGTATCTGGCATATACATTATACAGTGAAAAATAGCCAGTGGCAGTCTGAATATTTAAATGATGAAATTGAACATCAGTGTTCTCGGATTTTTTAACTAATTTATGTGGCAGTGTTACCTTCACATATGTCAATAATCCAGTCTTGGCTGTATTCACGAAAGAGACATTTGCACGTAGCGAATGGATCCGTAGAGTTAGATTAACTTAATTCTACCAGAGGCTGAGATACGTATAACTGAGCTAACCGCGACAATATGATTCGGGCACTTCGGAAATTGTTACCCTGCCGTTCCAGCGACCGACTGACTTCAAATCTTACTCATATAGAGTGAACATGATGTACTGCTAAAACGGCACAGAAACATTTTTATGCAACTTTACAATACAAAGTTAGACATAGATTAAGAGGCAGTGATAGATAGACATGTAAATCGCATGTTTTCGAAGCAAACAAGTAGAATATGAGACGTAGAATATGCAAACATCTAATTAAATATAAAAGACATACCATTAACTTTACCCGTTTCAGTGAATCCAGTGACTTTTGTAAGCGATAATAAATGTTTACTTCCTTTATACTCCTTCCCCTTTGTCCTACTTCAAACGCAACGACAAAGTATATTTGATAAAGGAAACTTACAACTGGCCGTTCATAAGCGCTCCGGCAGGATGAAGGGAAAGAAAAATGAATAAAGCACAATGTCGTGGACGTTACTAACGGCACATATACATAAAATCAGAACAATGCGATAATTCAAACTGGATCGTTATGGAGCTATGCCGTGTCAAGCCAAGGAAGTCCCACATAACAGATATAGCGAACGTGTCCATACAGGAACATGCATAATAAGCCGTGGAATGATGTCAGTTTCATTCTGCCCCGTTTTTAACTCCACCATGCTGATGCCTGTACTCCCTCACAGCTAAATCGATCGAAAGGTGCTGGCCGGGCGCGAAACCGAGATCTTCTCATTGCAAACGCCAGTGCCCTACTACTGCGCTATGCCATTCCCATCATGCCATGTACTTTAGCGTAATGTTGCCCTTGTATACGCTAAACGACATAGGCAATTACGTATAAAATTGCGATAGCGTGACAGTAAAACGCAAGAGTAAAGACACAGTTAGAGGGTAAAAGATAAACAGATCCGGGAAACAATCAAAGAATTTCCTTGCTCTTCTTTGATTTACGCCGTAGTTCAGAAGGTAACTTAACTAACACTATTCGCGTGTGTGCGTACGCGTGGGCTGTCGTAATTATATGAGGTATGCTTACAGGTATGTAGGTTTACTGTTCATATATGCATGTATGTATATAATTGTATATGTATGAATGTATGTATGTATGTATGTATGTATGTATGTATGTATGTATGTATGTATGTATGTATGTATGTATGTATGTATGTATGTATTTATGTATGTATGCATGCATGCCTATATGAATGAACAGATGTATGTGTGTATAGATGGATTTGACCTATTGATTTACGGACAAACTATTAGTACTATACAATTATATGCAAAATAAACAAAGAAATGGGTACCGTGGGCGATGTTGCCATATGTGCGTTCGCTGCCCAGTAACTGGTTATGAAATTGTCACGAGCGAAAACGTAGCGGAACACAAACACTAAAAGGACATGAAAAGCATATTATTTCGGATGAAGAGTCAAAGAGCGCTTATCTCCAGTGTCGGACGTACCCTTGCCATGTTAAACCCAAATAAAGAGAACTTCATTTCAACGAGCAATGTCCAGGAGGCAGCTTGAATAATAAGAATGATAAGATATGAGAATGGAAGGGACGCGTATATAGATACATAAAGTTAATGTATGTGCCTGAATATACAGGCATATATATATATATATATATATATATATATATATATATATACACACACACACACACACACACACACACACACACACACACACACACACACACACACACACACATATATATATATATATACATATATATATATATATATATATATATATATATATATATATATATAATTTTCTCTTTTTTTTGTGTGGGTGTGCCGTATCAGAGCATGACGTTGGCGACCATGTTTAATTTCATGGTTGTACAAAGGGAGTGTACGAAGGTGGTTTCCCGTTGCCTTCCTTCGGGTGATTGAAGAGTTCACCATCTCTCTTACCAGTGGCTCCTCTGCTTGCATTTCTGCAACCATTGTTTATATATATATATATATATGTATATATATAAATATGTTTATATATAAATATGTATATATATAAATATGTATGTATATATATATGTATATATATACATATATATATGTATATATATAATTATATATATATATATATATATATATATATATATATATACACATACATATATATATATATATATATATATACATACATATATATATATATATATATATATATATATATATATATGTGTGTGTGTGTGTGTGTGTGTGTGTGTGTGTGTGTGTGTGTGTGTGTGTGTGTGTGTGTGTGTGTGTGTGTGTGTGTGTGTGTGTGTGTGTAAATGTGCGCGCACACACATACACACACACATATATATATGTGTATGTGTGTGTGTGTGTGTGTGTGTGTGTGTGTGTGTGTGTGTGTGTGTGTGTGTCTGTGTATATATGTAGATATATATATATATATATATATATATATATATATATTTACGCATTTATATTATGTATATATATATATATACATTCACCATATAGTCTTTTTAGTTATAATATTAAAAGTAAACTTTAAAGCCGTATGCATATAAATCCTTTGCCTCCACTACTTATCGTTAACATTGCTTACCATTGTAAACGGATGCATTGCAATTTTCATTACAATGGGTGGAAGTCAACGACCACTAACTCTGAGAAGCGCTGAACACAGATTGCGGGGTATCTCTGCCCTGTTAGATCCTACTCTGGACTCATAAACAATCCCTTTACTTTGTCACAAGGTACTCAATTTTGATACAATTCCTAGTGGCACCTTCCATGGTCCGCCTCTGCACGTTTATTTGATTGCCGATATTGAATATTATTCTCTTATTTTTTGTTGACTCCTTTTTAGACTATTTTTTCACCATTGTTATTACTGATCCAATTTCAAAGAAAATCCACTGAAAAAACACTCACTTTAAAAGAGCGTATAGATTGTTGGGGTCGAAATGGGGCGGAGCTAATGACGTCATCATGTTTAGCCA
>NC_061830.1:27743145-27745645 GCF_019202785.1 Penaeus chinensis | reverse complement strand
AAGATGTTAGATAATGGTCGCATGAATAAAAAGAATTTGAGTAATATTCAGCAGTTATGTAACAGCTACAGTTTTAGTCGTTGGCAACGTCTAGTTCAGCTGTAGCTTTTTTTCCTGATGTAAGTTTGATTACTTAATTCAGAATTTATCAAAGCCATCTACAAAAAAGGAGGACAAAAATGTTTCTGAGTTAATCAACGAGCATTTAGAATTCATGCAGGGAAATCAGAAACAGCACGCAGCAAATGCCTGGCGTACAACGATCTTCCAACAGACTATGAATGTGTTATGACCCACGTGGAAACTTTGAAATTCAAGACAGTAAAACATCAAGTGTTAGAAACAAGAATACGAAATTGTGTTTATGCAAATTTTCGTACTGCGCTTTTTTAAGCGAAACTCTTTCACCTTTTGAGAATGGAACAGGAGAGTACATCACTGCGAAGTCTACTAACAATGCGTACTTCCATGGCTCCTTTATCCCAGCAGAGACTCAGATGCCTTAAGATCATCTGAACGAAACGAACACAGCGAACGGCGCGGGGAGTCGATAAAGAAGCTGCTACGACTTTCATAGGGGGCGGCAAGCGGGGCTGAGAGATGAAGTCATGTTCATCTGTCATAAAAGATGCACCGGTCGCCAGACCCATGCCGCGTGTTGATTCGTAAGAAAAAAAAAAAAAAAAAAGGAGAGAGCGACGAAAAAAAATTGATTCAGCTGGTATTGTGTCAAGAAATCCTAAAATCTGCAGAGACTGTCTGGATAGAGCGGGATCTCTCGTGTCTAGGACTCTCCAAGTGTTTAATATTGTCCAGTGTCGAGTCCCGGAAAGTCGGGAGAGTCAAGAGGATTTGGGTACAGGGAGAAGGTCAGCAGTTTGCAGAGTCTGGGATCAGGGGTTTAGGAGGTAGGAAGAAGTTTAGGGGTTACACACTTAAATGCAAAGCGTAAGGGAACTTCAAATATCCAGGAGTTTGTATCTCTTTGAAATTAAGTACTTAAAGTTGTAACATAACCACTGTGCCTCCACTGGCATATATGATATTGTGTGCAGGACGACTCACTACTAAAAAGGGTTAGTACTTCTAAGATGCTTATGGATTAAAGAGTAAACTACAGTTATCGAGGCCGGCGGTAGATTATCGGAAAATAATCGAGAAGTTGATAAAATACTAGAGGAAAAAAATATAATAATGATGTTAACAATAATAATAATGATATTGATAATGATAATGATAATAACAATGATGATAATAATAACAATGATGATGATAATCATAATAATAATAATAATAATAATAATAATAATAATAATAATAATAATGATAATAATAATAATAAAAGTAATGATGAGGATAACTATAATAACAACAACAATACTAATGATGATAATGATGATCAAGATACAGAAGAAAATAAGAAATGAACAAACGATCAGGAGAGAACCACAGGATAAAAAAAAGAATAAATAGCGAAGGAAAAGTCACAGATGCACCAGAAAGGAAAAAATAATCAAGGCGGAAAAGGAGAGGCAGAAAGACTCACAAGAGAAAAATAAAAAAGGAAAGTCAATGTAAAGGAAATCAAATGACGAATCAAAAACGAAAATTGGAGATAGGCGTTTTGAACAGAGCCTGATTTAAAGATGAAAAAAAAAAAAAAAAAAAAAAATGTCCACTTGAATCAGCAGTCAAGAGGTGTAAGAATTAACATATCAAGTCAGATGTTCCCTCTCGACAAATTCAGGTCACGCGAAAGCTACGTGTTCATGAAAAATTTGGCTTAACATTGGCTTAAAGGGCGATATATATTTTAGTGTGGGTTTTTTTTTTCTCCAGTTCGTTGATAATCAGGAGAACAGTGATCAGGATAATGGATATACGCTACTATACAAGAGGAAAGAAAATCGAGAAGATTATTTACTGCAGGATACCGAAGGATAGAGAGTGGAAGGTGGGGGGGGGGGGGGGGGTTATCCAGATGTATAAGGGAAAAGGAAATCAAGATGGATAACCGGGCCATGGGTTGAGAGGGAAAGTGAGTTTCTGTGACCGTAAAGCAAAGCAGGAGCAAACAGGCTTTGCCTCAATATCCAACATAAGTGACGATAAAGCACATCTGCTGACTGGGAGTCGAAGTCGGGGCCAGACCGTGCTACACTAGGCTTCATGCCCAAGATTCCTGCATAAACCCTCGGCAAACTCGCCCATTCTGACGGCCATGTTTGAGCCTATATGAATAATAATGTTCTATATTGGCTGTTAGACCCTAAGTGCGAATTGGAATGTCCAGTATGAAGTGTGGCAGGCGAGGGCCGGAGGGTGAAAGATGAAACACTGAGGCCAAGTGTGAGGCGTCGAAATTCTAGGGTGCGTAGCGTAAGCCTGGAATATAGAGTTAAGATGGCAAAGCCGGAAGTGAGTCTGTGTGTAAATAACTGAATAAAGCCCCAACATAAGCAAAGAAGGAAGGTGAATGAACACGCGCGTGAGACGCAAT
>NC_061830.1:27690645-27700645 GCF_019202785.1 Penaeus chinensis | reverse complement strand
GCAACAACATCGATAATAATAATAGTACTACTAATAACATTAATAATAATAATAGTAATAATAATAATAATAGTAAAAATAATAATAATGACAATAATAATAATAATAATAATAATAATAATAATAATAATAATAATAATAATAATAATAATAATAATAATAATAACAATAATAATAATAATAATAATAATAATAATAATAATAATAATAATAATAATAATAATAAGGATAATAATAATAATAATAATAACAATTGTAATTATGATAACACTTCTACCACTAATAATAATATGAATAATAACAAAAAAAAATAACTACTACAACTACTTCTAACGATGTTATTACTACAATTATAGTAATAATGCGTTTATGGGTGTGCGGGTGTGCTAAAAAAAAAAAAAAAAAAAAAACGCTATGCAGCATCCAGAACAGAGAAAGAAATTCTAATGAACATGAACGAGTTATTTTCCCGAGGCTTTTGAAAGCTACCAAAGTTCAGCTTCATGGCGTACTTAATGACCACATCAAGGCACTTCCACAAATCGGACTGGAAATCATTTTTCAAATTTGCATTCCAAATGAGATAAAATACTGAAATGAATCTTGACTGATTTTCTATATTTTCTGGAGGATTTTGTGGATTGAAAGCTATCGAGGATACTGTTATTGTCACCAAAAGATATTTGAAAAACACTAGGGTTAAGGGATGGAATTTTGGCCAAATTTATTTCCTTTTCTTAAAAATATAGAGAGTAACTATTATCTGAAGAAAAAAAAACAAAAAAACTAAAGAATAAAGAATAACATATCTGGTCGACAAAATATTAATTGTGTATTTTCTTTACGTTAATGGTTTATTTTCCTTTTTCTTCGCTCTGTTCCGTAAATTTCTCTTCCTCTTCTGCAACAGTTTATAGGATTCCGCAAGGCTGCTAACCTATTATTTTTCTTGCGTTGCCTCCAGCTGGAATTTTCCCAAAATCTAAATGGACATATACTATCCATTAACAGATTATATGCATATTTAACGATCTCTATAACGAAAGCTGCATTTGACAGCAACCAGATACCGATTCAAATGGATTCCATTGGGAAAAATCCAAATCTAAACTTTGACCATCCAGTGTATCACGTACCATTCTTTGCTTTATTTAGGTGGAAGATATTTTCCCGATTTGGCAAAGATAACCGCAATGCCACGGAGACGCAGTATAAAGGAAGCTTCAATAGGGACCCAAGATTTACTCAGTAGAGAAAGAAAAGCCCTCTAACTTAAACCGGTATTAAATTTTGGGCGAATAATACACTAGATAAAACGAAATACACAAGGCAGATCGTGCGGGGACTACACAAGGTCGGAAGCAGATTTATGTATTGTTTATTGAAAATGTTCTAAGGTCATTAGCGGCGTATTCAAAATACAGCGATAGGGTGATGCTTGGGGAGTCGAAGCATGGTCAATGGCTAAAACAAATAAATGTGCTAAACATCAAAGGTCAGATAGCATTATGATTAAAGTATTGTGTCGAAAAGAGTAAAAATGAGTTAACGAGTAGGATAAAACGTGTTAGATATCAGAAGTTGTAGAACGCTGTAGTGAAAAGGATGTAGAGGAGGGAGCAAATGGAATACGGCGGGGATTAGAGTAAAGGACGATTAGATCAAATGGAGAGTATCTTTGTGTCTGAGGAAGGAAGAGTAACGCTGTATGGGTAAAACTGTAAAAGAGCCTTTATGAAACAGTCAACGGTAATATGGGTAGAAATGGTAGTTGGAGAAGTAGAAGAAAGCAGAGGATGATATAAGGGAACGGGAGAAGGTGGTGAAGCATCAAGAAGAATGTCAGGAGGGGAGGGATCGGGAGAAGGACACTGATGTGACATAAGAGAGTCACATGGGGATCCAGGTGGAAGAAGTAAGGAAAATGGGGAAGAAGAGGGAATGGTGATGCACATGGAGAAGAAAAGGATGTTTTGGGGGAGAGTCAGAGGAGGAGGAGTAAGAGGAACTTGAGGAGGAGGAGGAAGATGGATATCGGCAAATTCTTTGAACGTAGAAAAAATATAAATAGGAGGATTGGAGGGTGGATGAGGGAGCGGAGCGTTCTCTTGGGTTATTTTTAGGAAATTTTGAGTATCTTCAAGAGTTTCTGGAGACGAGTTGGGTGGGGAAGCCTAACAAAAACATATATTGCGAGGAGAAGAGGCGATAAATGTTCGAACAGCAGAGGAAATGCCGGGTGTAGGACAGGATGTGGTAGAAGAAGATAGGGTGGAGTATTTAGATTACCTATTGCGACAGGTAGAGCCAGAAGGAGGAGGGGGAAGTGGTAGACAGTGGAATAGAAATTTGGCTGGGGGAGAGAGGGAGTAGATGTAGGATAGTTCGGGGTAGAGGGAAGAAATACTGGGGGAGATGCTGAAACAGTTTGCGAAGATGGGAGGGTCCAGAGCGAAGGACAGTTTAGGAATAGGTAGAAAGAGAAAAACCTTGTCTGTATGCTTCCTGTCTGGCTTCACCTAGAATAAAGATCTTGTTTGAATCTGAGAATTGCTACATCAGATTCGAGTTGTAGGCAGGGCAGCTCCCATAAAATACAGTATGGGGGCCGACACAATTGGCACACGTGCGTGACTGAGCAGAACAATTTGAATGATCATAACCAGGTTGGGCACATAGTGGGCAGTGGGTTGTGGAGCGACAGTGTTTGGTTAGGTGGCCAAAGCGCCAACATTTCGTACTAAAAAAGGGTACTCAAAAGGTTTGCAGAGGTGGAAGCGTAGAAGGACGAGGGCGCGGGGAAAATGGAGAGGGGTGAGGTAGTACTTTTGGGAGGAGGACAATAGAGATGAAGAGCAGTAATAAGGGGGGAGGGCGGGGTCCACAGTGAAGAACTATAAGTTAATATGACCTCCGGATTTCTCGGAAGCAATTTTGATCTCATATCCTCCACGTAAGCGGTTTTCGGATTCTGAAATTAAAGTAAAAGCAACGCACTGAATAAGACGGGGATGCGTAGGTGAAGCAAACTCGTTTCTACAGTTATATAGCCAAACGTCAGAGACATGATTAAACATTATATAAAAGTCACACCGCTTAGCATCTCTTTCATCCTTCCGTAATATGCTTGAGTATCGCCAGGAACAAGCGAGTACACAGTACTTAATATGATTAATCCCTCTTTTCAGAAGAGAGTTAAAGAAGAAAAATGCCCCTAAGTAAATCAAATATATGTAAGTGCCATCAGAAATCCAACTTATAAAGGACTCGGGAGCTTTATTGCTCCCGATGAAACTTTGAAGCAGTGAAGCAGGTTTGTCATGTGCGGTACTACACTACTTAAGAGGGAGATAGAGGACGGCAGATGATATCACGCACACACACACACACACACACACACACACACACACACACACACACACACACACACACACACACACACACAAATACGCAATCAAACGTCTCCCTTTTCACCACAGGTGGATATTAATGATAATTTCCGTTGTATAAATGGTTTCTAGGATTACATCTAATATCCATAGAGGCTAAATCATATAACAAGTCCTTTTTGAGATCTAAACAGGAAGTTTAATGGTATTACTGTTATTTATCATTATGTTTATCATCATCATCATTACAATCATCATTAAAAGTATAATTATTATCATTATTATCACTATCAATACTACTACTGTATTTACAATCATCATTATTATCCCAACTGTTATTATCATCATATGACCAATATCACAACCATTATTTTTGTTCTTACTATCGTCATTATTGCCATTAAGTGTACGACTATTGTTTCTAGTTATTTTTTTTCGTTATTTCTTTTATTATCCTCTTATCATAACCGTCACCATTAGTATTACCACATGACAAATATAAAACCTTTAAAGACAATGATAAAAACAATTACAAAAGAAGATAGTGAAGAGGGTAATATGACAATGAATATGAATATGAATGAATATGAATATGAATATGACAAATGATACAAGTGTCACCATATTTACCTTTGCAGGAACAAAGAATTTATATTTCAATCCTCAGAGTCATGTTTGTTCGAGACTGATCCTTTTCCGGGAAAGTCAATTTTTTACTGGAAAAATGCCTCTCTATTTGCAGAATGAAGATGAAATTCGTCAGTCACCAAATTACATTTAATTAATGTGAACATCATAGATTTACCCTAATGACACTTTTCATCAACTTGTATATATAAAAACATATCATACATGCAAACATACATACATACATACATATGCACACTCACACAAATATATATATATATATATATATATATATATATATAAATATATGCATATACATATATTCTGTATATATATATATATGCATATATATATAAATATATGCATATATATATATATATATATATATATATATTATATATATATATATATATATATAAAGAAAAGGAAAACTAACACGGCTGAGAATTTCATTATGCAATTGCAAACGTTTCAGTAATGCAATCTCCATCATTAGTAATATAACAATAACACAATAAGGAAAATAATTCTAAATACGGTCAAAATATTTTGCAATAATAATAGACATACCATAATTGAAAATGAGCATATGTTAAAACAACAACAACAACAAACAAACAAATCCAGTGTAGCTGGCAAAAGACACTAACCAGAATATAGATGGGTGGTAGTTTACATGGTAGACAGGGTGCTTGCAGTGGTGGCATTGTTTAGTTTTGGTTTCATAGTTCGGAGTGACGCAGCAATGATCTGGTCAAATCTGTTCAGGTGAAAGGTCAAGAATTTGAAATCGGTATTGTTTAATAGGGTGATTGCGGAGGTGGGAGTACCTAGCCTGACAGTAAGAACAAGTCATCAGGTAAACACATTCGAACATAGTTCAAGGTTGCTTAAAAAAGAAAATGACCAGTAGTGCTGATATTGTAATAATCAAACCGAAAATAGATCTGAGGATAGCATGGCGTGAGAATATTATTTAATGACTTTCTTAGATCAAAACTGAGACTGCCCATTTATGGAAATTTTATATATCTGGGGTCCTTGTTGAGTGGTAGATATAGGTTCTGGTATTTGGGTGTTTCTGACACAGAAAATTGCTTGGGGTTTTATAAAATTGGTAACGTGGGTACCCATTTGTAGTGAAATATTTTTTTTAAGAATAAAGTTTTTTCATGAAAATTGGTACAAGTTGAACAAATATTATAAGCCCGGTTGGTAAGTGTTGTAAATCTGTTTAGTTGGTAAATTTGAGGAATGTAGTTGAGATAATTAGATTAGCATCTTTTACAGATTTAAGGGATGTAAAGGTGTGTGGATTGCAGTTGCCCTTGGTCTGATATTTGAATTTCCTGAAAGTTGAAGATGACCTTATTCTTTTCTACCGTTTTGTCTAAGTCAATTCCTAGTTTGGCTAGCTAGCTTATTCTTTTTAAAATCAACTTTACATAATTTCTTATCAATATTTCGGTCATTGATTGATAGCAAACATACATACATACACACATATATATATAAATATATATATATATACATATACATATATATATATATATATATATGTGTGTGTGTGTGTGTGTGTGTGTGTGTGTGTGTGTGTGTGTGTATGTGTATGTGTGTGTGTGTGTGTGTGTGTGTGTGTGTGTGTGTGTGTGTGTGTGTGTGTGTGTGTATGTGTGTGTGTGTGTGTGTTTTTTTGTGTCTACTTACGTATGTATGTTGTAGTCGTGTGTAAGAGAGAATATACACAAAACTTTATGTGTACGTACGTCCGAGTGTGTATGCGTGTATAAAACGAACGAAATAGAGCAATGAATGTTAAGTGATAAAAGTGACGGGAAAAGTTCAGAATCGCATTGTTCCTTCAAATAAAATCCACTTGCCTCTGGTCAACTCCCAATACAATTCCACTCTTGTTTTATGCAATCTTCTATGGAGTTTTTATTTCATATAGGTTCTGTTAACTGATTATAAATATAGAATTACTTTTGTGAAACAAAGATAGACTTTTCTTGTCGCTGGGAGAAATATAAATAAATGCAGGAGATAAATCCTTACTTATTAAAACTTCGTGAGAAGGAAATATATATTTACTGAATTAGATATACCAAATTAATACCAACCCCCCCCCCCACAAAAAAGAACAAGAAAAAAGAAGAAGAAAAGAGAACGAGTTGTTGGCATGTAACCTTTTTCCTTAAAAAAACAAAAAACAAACTATAAACCAGTCCTATTAAATATAGCGGATATTTCGAAGGACGGCGAATTTAACGTGCCTTCATTTGCTCATGTGCACAATCACGCACTTACGTACACACTAAGGGTTGTCGTAATCAATTAATTAAGTATATCGCGTATTGAAGAAAGGATATTCCGGTTTATTTTTTTTTTCTGTAATCGATTATCTGCAACGATTACTCTTGGATATTAGTTTTCAGAAATTACAATGCTTAGAAAGATTAAAGAGAATAGTTAACGTTCTGAATATTTTAGTTTTACCATTAGCTTGTCATTCCTTCACCACTCCCACTACCACGCTATCACCCTGCCCTTCCTCCCCCACACCATCACCCTGCTCTTCCTCCCCCACACCATCACCCTGCCCTTCCTCCCCCACACCATCACTCTGCCCTTCCTCCCCCACACCATCACCTGGCCCTTCCCCCCCTCCCCACACCATCTCCCTGCCCTTCCTCCCCCACACCATCCACTCTGCCCTTCCTCCCCCACACCATCACACCTTGCCCTTCCTCTCCCCACACATCACCCTGCCTTCTCCCTTTCTTTGCTTCTCCACTACTACCTTGTTTAGTCGTGTGCTTCCAGCAACATTCACTCAACCTTCTATGTGTCGTCCCGACGTCCTTTGCCTTCTCAAAACGAACAACATTCGCGCATGTGTTCAACTATCTGCATTGACGCGGAACATCAAATCGCATTTCCTCCCAAAAATCCACTTGCCCTGTCACTCCCAACTACCATTCACTCTGTTTTACAATCTTCTATGGCTTTTTATTTCATCATCAGTCTGTAACTATCTCAAACCATAAATTACTTTTGTCACCAACATAACTTTCCTTTCCCTGAACATACTCTCTATCAATCCAGACTAAATCCTTGCACTTATTACCCACACCTCCTCGTGAGAAGGAATTCTCCATTACTGAATTGATATACCTACATCTATCCACCCCCCCCACCCACACAAAACTAAAAAGCTTACGACAACACAGACATTGGCAAACCTTTCCTTCCCTAAAACAAACATAACAAACTTTAAACCATGTCCTACCCACACATATAGCCGGATATTTCCCCAGGACGGCGATTCTAACGTCCCCTTTCCCCATTTGCCATCACTCGTGCACTATCACGCACCTTACGACACACTAAGGGTCTGTCTAATCAATTACTTAATCACACAGTCGTATTGAGACGCTATCCGTTTCATTATTTTTTTTCTGTATCGATTATCTGCACGACATTACTCTGGCATTTAGTTCCAAATACATGCCTTAGAATTCTCCCAGAAAGTTACGTTGCTGTT
Organism: Penaeus chinensis; assembly: GCF_019202785.1. Classification (NCBI taxonomy): domain Eukaryota; kingdom Metazoa; phylum Arthropoda; class Malacostraca; order Decapoda; family Penaeidae; genus Penaeus; species Penaeus chinensis. The sequence continues at coordinate 27,693,085 of NC_061830.1, read as the reverse complement.
CTTTCAGTTACCATTACTTGTCCCTTCCTCCCTCCACACCATCCCTGCCCTTCCTCCCCCACCATCACCTGCCTTCCTCCCCACACCTCACCCTGCCCTTCCTCCCCCACACCATCACTCTGCCCTTCCTCCCCCACACCATCACTCTGCCCTTCCTCCCCCACACCATCACCCTGCCCTTCCTCCCCCACACCATCACTCTGCCCTTCCTCCCCCACACCATCACCCTGCCCTTCCTCCCCCACACCATCACCCTGCCCTTCCTCCCCCACACCATCTCCCTGCCCTTCCTCCCCCACACCATCACTCCTGCCCTTCCTCCCCCACACCTTCTCCTTGCCCTTCCTCCCCCACACCATCACCCTGCCCTTCCTCCCCCCACACCTTCTCCCTGCCCTTCCTCCCCCACACCATCACTCTGCCCTTCCTCCCCCACACCATCTCCCTGCCCTTCCTCCCCCACACCATCTCCCTGCCCTTCCTCCCCCACACCATCACCCTGCCCTTCCTCCCCCACACCATCTCCCTGCCCTTCCTCCCCCACACCATCTCCCTGCCCTTCCTCCCCCACACCATCACTCTGCCCTTCCTCCCCCACACCATCACTCTGCCCTTCCTCCCCCACACCATCACCCTGCCCTTCCTCCCCCACACCATCACCCTGCCCTTCCTCCCCCACACCATCTCCCTGCCCTTCCTCCCCCACACCATCACTCTGCCCTTCCTCCCCCACACCATCACTCTGCCCTTCCTCCCCCACACCATCACTCTGCCCTTCCTCCCCCACACCATCACTCTGCCCTTCCTCCCCCACACCATCACCCTGCCCTTCCTCCCCCACACCATCACTCTGCCCTTCCTCCCCCACACCATCACCCTGCCCTTCCTCCCCCACACCATCACCCTGCCCTTCCTCCCCCACACCATCACCCTGCCCTTCCTCCCCCACACCATCACTCTGCCCTTCCTCCCCCACACCATCACCCTGCCCTTCCTCCCCCACACCATCACTCTGCCCTTCCTCCCCCACACCTTCTCCCTGCCCTTCCTCCCCCACACCATCACTCTGCCCTTCCTCCCCCACACCATCACTCTGCCCTTCCTCCCCCACACCTTCTCCCTGCCCTTCCTCCCCCACACCATCATTCCTGCCCTTCCTCCCCCACACCATCACTCTGCCCTTCCTCCCCCACACCATCACTCTGCCCTTCCTCCCCCACACCTTCTCCCTGCCCTTCCTCCCCCACACCATCACCCTGCCCTTCCTCCCCCACACCATCACTCTGCCCTTCCTCCCCCACACCATCACCCTGCCCTTCCTCCCCCACACCATCACTCTGCCCTTCCTCCCCCACACCATCACCCTGCCCTTCCTCCCCCACACCATCACTCTGCCCTTCCTCCCCCCACACCATCACCCTGCCCTTCCTCCCCCACACCATCACTCTGCCCTTCCTCCCCCACACCATCACCCTGCCCTTCCTCCCCCACACCATCTCCCTGTCCTTCCTCCCCCACACCATCACTCTGCCCTTCCTCCCCCACACCATCACCCTGCCCTTCCTCCCCCCACACCATCACTCTGCCCTTCCTCCCCCACACCATCACTCTGCCCTTCCTCCCCCACACCATCACCCTGCCCTTCCTCCCCCACACCATCACTCTGCCCTTCCTCCCCCACACCATCACTCTGCCCTTCCTCCCCCACACCATCTCCCTGCCCTTCCTCCCCCACACCATCACTCTGCCCTTCCTCCCCCACACCATCACCCTGCCCTTCCTCCCCCACACCATCACTCTGCCCTTCCTCCCCCACACCATCACTCTGCCCTTCCTCCCCCACACCATCACCCTGCCCTTCCTCCCCCACACCTTCTCCCTGCCCTTCCTCCCCCACACCTTCTCCCTGCCCTTCCTCCCCCACACCTTCTCCTTGCCCTTCCTCCCCCACACCATCTCCCTGCCCTTCCTCCCCCACACCATCTCCCTGCCCTTCCTCCCCCACACCATCACTCTGCCCTTCCTCCCCCACACCATCACTCTGCCCTTCCTCCCCCACACCATCTCCCTGCCCTTCCTCCCCCACACCATCACTCTGCCCTTCCTCCCCCACACCATCACTCTGCCCTTCCTCCCCCACACCATCACCCTGCCCTTCCTCCCCCACACCATCACTCTGCCCTTCCTCCCCCACACCATCTCCCTGCCCTTCCTCCCCCACACCATCACCCTGCCCTTCCTCCCCCACACCATCACTCTGTCATCCTTCTACAGCTCCATCACCCTGCCATGGTGCCAGCCTTCCACCTCAGTGCCTCCTGCTCTTCTCACTCATTCACAGGCTTTCGTCTGAGAAATGTTATCGGAGAGGGTAATCGAATACCAATCATAATCGAGATTTGCTGGAACCACACACGCCCACGTATGCGGAAACACACAC
>NC_061830.1:27610645-27613145 GCF_019202785.1 Penaeus chinensis | reverse complement strand
GAGAGAGAGAGAGAGAGAGCGAGAGAGAGAGAGAGTGAGAGAGAGAGAGTGAGTGAGAGAGAGAGAAAGAGAGAGAGAGAGAGAGAGAGAGAGAGAGAGAGAGAGAGAGAGGAGAGAGAGAGAGAGAGTGAGTGAGAGAGAGAGAGAAAGTGATATATATATGTATATATATAAATATATATATATATATATATATATATATATATATATATATATATATATAGAGAGAGAGAGAGAGAGAGAGAGAGGGGGGGGGGGAGAGGGAGAAGGAAAGAGAGAGAGAGAGAGAGAGAGAGAGAGAGAGAGAGAGAGAGAGAGAGAGAGAGAGAGAGAGAGAGAGAGAGAGAGAGTTCAAATTCAAACACTTTATTCCACTAATTACAATGGGTATTACATTTATAGATATGTTGTTTACATTATGTAATAGGATGTTATATACATAGATATTGTACAGTGCTTGTTTAACAAGATTAGATAGAACATTAATATCCCAGATAACTGAAATTTCGTACTTGGCTAGATGTTCACACGCCTGATGTCATTGATATTTCAGTAGATGTTCTTTCACTTTTGTTTTAAATGTTTTTTGGTTGGAGATATTTCTAATATTTTCTGGTAGTTGGTTCCAGATCACCAGTCCTCGGATTTGCATATTTCTTGCCCCGGTTTCTGTATTCGATCTTTTAATATATAAGGAGTTATTTTGCCTTGTAAGGACACCTGTTATGTTACCTGTTGTTTGTATAGGTAATAGCCAATTTGGGTAATTTCCTTGTATTATTTTATGGATCAGAATACACGTGTCATATTTGTGTTTCTGTTGTACTTTTAGCCATTTTAGTTTGTTTATATGTGGTGTGATGTGGTCATATTTATTTAAATTTCCCAGTGCTACTCTTGCCGCGAAGTTCTGTAGTTTCTGTGTCCTTTGTATTTGTGTTTTGTTTGTGGAGCCCCAGATGTTAAGACAGTAGTTAAGGATACTAAGTGCTAGTGTTTGTATAACAGCAATTCTTGTTTCTGTGGGTATTTTATTTTTTATATGATTCAAGTATATCAGTGTGCCCATTACTTTTCTGTAGATGTGATCAATGTGTGTCTCGAATGTCATGTATCTGTCTACGTGTACCCCTAGGTTGTTTACTGTTGTGTTGGGTTTGATGAAGCAACCTTGGAAATCAATAACTGTATCTGTGGGTATTTTTGCTATGTTCTGACGGCTGCCAATGAAAATACATTGTGTTTTTTGTGGATTTAGTTTCAGGCCATTCATATCGAAGTAATTTTTTGCTTCTGTTAGGGTCTGTTTAGTCTTTTCTATCAACTCATTTAGATTGTCTACAGAGGCAGCGTGAAGAAATTGAGAGTCGTCGGCGTACTGAACAAGAAGACAGTTTTTTGCAATGGATGACAAATCATTTATGAATATAGTAAATAAGATCGGGCCAAGGATTGAGCCTTGTGGAACACCGAACGAAACTGATTGCATTGATGATACTTTTTCATGGATTTTGACTGATTGAGTTCTCGCGGACAGGTAACTTTTGAACCAGAAATTATCAATTTCGTGATTTGTTAGTTTGTTTACAAGTAATTCATGGCTAACACTGTCAAAGGCCTTCGATAAATCACATAGAGTGAGCAAATTGATCTGGTTATTGTCTATATTATTATATATTTCATTTGTGACTTTTAGTAATGCCGTTTCGGTTGATAATTTATTCCTAAAACCGTGTTGCGTGTTAGATATAAGGTTATTCGCTTCTAAAAAAGTTGTTAATTGGTTTGCAACTATTTTTTCGAGAACTTTAGATATTACTGGTAGTATAGTGATGGGTCGATAATTATTGATTTCGTCTCTGTCACCGGATTTGAAAATCGGAGTTATGATGCCATGTTTCCAAAGTGATGGATAAACACCGGTGACTATAGATGTATTAATAATTACTGTCAGATAGTATGCAATTGCTGGTAAACTATCGTTTATGAAACGATGTGCAATTCCATCTGCTCCCACTGAATTTGTCTTTTTTAAGTGTTTTATTGTTAGGATAATTGTTTCTACTTCTACTGGTTGCGGTCTGAAGAAGTTTGTTGTAGTGTTCGTTTCGTTTATGTTGTGTTGATATGTGGGGGCGGTTGTCTGTTCAAAAGTGCGTCTACCTACTTCTGCAAAGAAGTTATTAAAGTATTCTGTATTATTTATGGAATTTGGGGAGGTGTCTGTATTTTGTTTCTTCTTAGGCACTAATGTATTTACTAGTTTCCACGTTTCAGCAGAATCGCTTCTGCATTCATTGAACTTATTTTTAAAATAATTAGTTTTCGCCCAGCGGAGGAGTGTTTTCACATTTTTCTTCTTTTGTTTGTATTCAGCCTGAAGGGTGGAGTCAAATCTGTTTATCTTGAGAGCTTTGTGAGAGAGAGAGAGAGAGAGAGAGGGAAAGAGATAGATAGATAGATAGATAGAGAGAGAGAGAGAGAGAGAGAGAGAGAGAGA
>NC_061830.1:27603145-27605645 GCF_019202785.1 Penaeus chinensis | reverse complement strand
TACCAACAACAACAATAATAATAATAAAATGAATAATAATAATGATAATAACAACAACAATAATAATCATAATAACAATTATGATTATCATTTTCATAATAATAATAATAAAACTAATAAGACAACATCAACAATAACAAAACAAAAATAACAAAACAGAGAAGCTAGCATTAATAGCAATAACAAGAGTAATAAAGCATGCAATAAAAGCTTTCGAGAGAATTAAAAATAAACATGCCGCTCTGTAAACCCGACAAATGCAGTCCTCGCATGACTGAATGAAAAATCCCAGCTGCAGGTCGTGTGGCTCGAGCTGATGAAAGGGAAGGCGAAGAAGGGGTGAAAGAAGGATAGGGAATAGGGATGATAGTAAGAGAAAGAGAGAAAACAGGAGATAGGGATGATAGTAAGAGAAGGGAAGAGAGACAGGAGATAAGGATGATAACAAGAGAAGGGAAGAAAGAAGGATAGGAAATAGGGAGGATAACAGGAGAAGGAAAGAAGGATAGGAAATAAGGATGATAGCAGGAGAAAGAAAGAAAGAAAACAGGAAATAAAGATGATAGCAAAAGGGAAGAGAGACAGGAAACAAGGATGATAGCAAGAGAAAGAAAGAAAGAAAAAATGAAATAAAGATGATAGCAAGAGAAGGGAAGAAAGACGGGAATAAGGATGATAGCAGGAAAAAGAAAGAGAGAAAACAGGAAATAAAGATGATATAAAGAGGAGGGAAGAAAGAAAACAGGAAATAGGGATGATAAAAGGAGAAGGAAAGAAGGGTAGGAAATAAGGATGATAGCAAGAGAAAGAAAGACAGAGTAAGCAGAATAAGATAAATAATGGCGGAGAAGCAGGAAGTGGAGGAGTAATGGGAAGGAAGAATAAAAACAGGCGAAGAAAAAAACAAAAAGATTAGACAGTAAGAAATACAAAGGAGAAAGAAAAAGAAAACAAATATCACGAATATTGGGGAAGAACGACTGAAAAAAAGAAACAAAAATCTGAGAAAAAAACACTGACAGACAACAAAGAGGAGGGATGCAAGGAAAAAAAATCTTTGATGAAGAATGGAATCGGGATAAAAGAAAACGAAAATCAAAAGGGAGAAAACAGTGATTTATGGGAAAGAATGACAGTGATTTATGGAAAAACAAACAAAGAGAAAGAGGAGAGAAAGAAAGGAAAACATGAATATAAAAAGAAATATTAAAAAGGCGGAAATGGAGAAAAATACTAAAAGACACACTCACAAACGAACAAGATATCAAGAAAGAAAGAGACAACAAAAGCAAAGAATATATTTTACTGGTGCTTTTTTTGCGTGTGGTTTGCTCTGCAGACCTTGAGTCGGGTAATTGCTGATGATGCAAACGCAGTCAGACAAATGCAACGTAATCTCGTTTATGTTTTGTGTGCACATTTCCTAATACTGGAATAAAAAAGGTTAAGAACCACTGTTCTAAAGGAACATGGAAAGGGAAAGAGAGGTAATACGTAAGGACCCCGAACACCAACTCATTTATTCTCCCTACTTCCACAAAGAAGAATTAAGCGAATAAGAAAAATTACCTTGCTTCCTTACTTTGCAGTGCTTATAGGCCTACGTGCTTATAGGCCTATGTCTAAATAAATTCAAGTCTGCTGTGAAATCCATTACATATAGAAGCATGCGATGTTGTCATGGTTGACTTCAATTTTAAGGAATGAAAGTATAATGATGCAGGATAAAGGAATGTCAGGTGTGTTAGTAATCATGTCATGATTAGGGAAAAGGTGGATTAAGGGGGATTCCTCTCATCAAAATCTATGAGATGCAGGGAGATATAGATGCAGCTCAGCCATGAACTTTATCCCAAATATAAACCCACTAAGGACATTTTTTTTTTTTTTTTTTTTTTTTTTACAGGGGACGTATTCTATAAAATCGTAACTAAACGTTTGGATTTTGATTTTTTTTTCTTGTTATTACCAGTGAATCTGTGTTAATATCATTCAACCGAGAGTAATTGTTTCTATGGAATTGGTTATATGGCATTCAGAGACTGTCAATCAGCGACTATTATTTCGTTTTTTTGTATATTAATCACTTACAAGTCTGAAATAAGACACGTTCATGGATTAAAATTGATGTTCTAGGAAAAAATAGAAAATATTTTCTCCTCCAAACACGGGTATAACATAACGAATGGAGTACGCCAATAAAAATATTCTTTGAAATTGTATTCCACTGCGCTAAAGTGCTTTGCATGAAATTTAACTTACGAAGCGCACGAAAATTCTTAGAATGAAGACTGGCTTCTATTAATATTTGATAACCTATGAAAATGGTAATAAGAAAAAGTCAACTCAGTGTTTGTCTGTTTTATTTATTTCCGACTTGTTGAGAAGAATACGTCAAAGAACGTGGCTTAACATTTCCGTTTTTCACGTAAAGACGGAAAAAAAAGTAGGCAACACTTCAGTATTGCAGTTTGCCATAAAAAGAAAAACGAACAAATGA
>NC_061830.1:27573145-27578145 GCF_019202785.1 Penaeus chinensis | reverse complement strand
AATCAATCAAATGGTGCTGGTCTCAGTACCGATGTGTAGTATTTCTGGACACACCAGTTTAATCACACGTTCGTACCTCTCTTAGCAGTAATATAGGTACTTTGTTGCTAGTCAGTTCTGTGAATCATTTACTTCATTATATGATTAATCGAGGGTCTTACCTTGCCTCTTAAAATGACAGTAATTATTTTTCCATGATTTTTTAAAATCAAATTTATGCACTGAAAGCTGTTCCCGGCCACTATGAAATAATCTCCATGGCCCCGTTCATTGCCTGTCATCTTTTCAGATTCGGTTATTACTTGTTATGAATAGGGTAATGGTGTCCATAGGTATTGGACAAGAATGTGAGATAATCATTCGACTTCGTAATTTTCAAATTGCTCCATGGACCCCCAGAAAGTTACCCCCTGGCCCCCTAGGAGTCATGGCCAGAGGTTAGAAGCCCCTGGTGTATACCAAAGACCGCCTGATATCAACTGAGTCTCAGGTTTATTCAGGTAGAAGCTCTGTGTCTATCCAGCTGTTTACATCCGGGTACACATTACGTCATGATGATCTCCCGCATCTTGAATTCTAGCCAATAGGAGGAAAGACTTGGATCTTTCTCATCCATATTTCTCTCAGTGCAGACAACACCTTTGGGGCGCCTTTTATCATCAAATGTACGTCAGGAACATACGTCGGGGATTTTATAGTGCACACGTGTTGGTCCACAGACGCTATTATACATACACACAGAAACAGACAACCACACACATCCAGATCACGTATCCTGCATTATAGAACAAATGATATTGCATAGATCAGCAAATAAGAAAAGGTAAATACTGCAAAATAATCTCTGTCTACACACTGAAAGTTTACCATGGGGCCGTGTGCTTTTTTGTCACATTTTCTACAATTGTCGTTTGACCAGTCGGGCTCTGGCCTGACTTTATTTCAGAATTTATCTGATTGATTAGGTATCTAATCTGACCTAACTTGAGTTTTTGACAAATCCCCCACCCCCTCAACGAAGATCGTTAATTTTTAGTCAAACGTAATACAAGTTTTGTTTTTGTTCTTCTCCAGACCCACTGTTAGGACTATAGTCACAATGCAGAACATTCTCTCAATGTTTCAAGTACAATTCAATATTAATGATGATGATAATAATAATAGAATAATAATTTTACTACTAATGATAATATTATTAACAATTATCACCATTACTATTATTATTATTGCTAATATTATTATGAATTCATTATCATAACTATTATTAATATTAATATCATTAATTATTATTATTATTATTATTATTATTATTATTATTATTATTATTATTTTCATTATTTTTATGATTACTACTATTATTATTTTTACTATTATTGTTCATCTTCACTATCATTACCATTATTATCATCATCATTTTCATTATCATTATCATAATAATTATCACCATTAGTGTTATAAGTAGTATTGTTTTTAGTGTTTCATTGCTGTTATTCTTATTTTTATCATTATCACCATCATTTTTGTTATTATTATTATTACTATTATTATTTTATCCTTATTACTATTATTATTTTTGTCCTTATTACTATTAATATTTTATTCCTTATTATCATCATTATTATTATTATTATTATTATTATTATTATTATTATTATTATTATCATTATTATTAGTATTATTAATATTGTTATTGTGATCCTGTTTATTTGAATTGCGTTTTAAGATCAAACACCGGGTCACAGCCAATGACCTTGGGTGAGTGGAATAAGAAGTCAACTGTTAAGTAAAAAAAATCAAGGATAACGAATAACAAAAAGTAAAACAATCAAAGGATGATGTTTATTTAGATGCTCATTGCTCTTCTTAAAACATGTGCCGTGCTGTTCAGTACTATTTTTTGAATTTCCTGTAGTGATGGATCTCCAGGTATTTTCTCCACATATTGATGTTTGCAGATCTTCCAATTAAGGTATTGTCCAACCCTGTCATGGCGGTTTTTGTACTCATCTGGCGTTAGGATAGAGCAACCAGAGACAAGGTGGTCAATGGTATCTGTTTTCTCCTCACAAAACCGACATTTTGGGTCAGCACCGTTGTGCAGGACATTTGCCTGATAGTTTGGAGTGAACAAGCTCTGATCCTGAGCAGCAAGAATAAAACCCTCTGTTTCCCCTTTCAGACCAGAGCTTCTCAGCCACTGATGGGTTGCGTTTTCATCAACATCAGCATTTTTAGCTCGAGATGCAAACTGTCCATGAAGAGGCTTTTCTTGCCATCAGGATTCTAGCTGCTTCACACCGATATTTTTAGCCATTTTCTTTGTTTTACGGGCATTCTCAGTTGGTGTTAGGTTGTCATTTTCAATTTCAAGACTTAATTCGCGAGAAAAGTGTTTATAATTCTTTTGTAACAGAGTGTAATTTTTTATCTAAGTACTGCGAAAGTCCTATAGTAGAGGTTTTGTACGATAGCTCCAGTTGAATCATGCCTCTACCTCCTCTATTTCTTGGTACATATAGTCGATCTACATCTGATTTTGGGTGATGCATTTTAAGACTAGTAAGCTGTTTCCTAATTTTGGTATCTAATTTCCGCCGTTCACTCAAATTCCAGTTGATGACATTGAAACTGTACGTTACTACTACCGGTATTGCAAGAGTGTTTATAGCTGTTATTCTATTTTTAGAGTTCAATTCTGTTTTCATGATCGACCTTACTCTCTTTTCTTTCATTTTAGCGTGCTGAATACCATCTTCATTAACACCAAGATATTTATAACTTCCTTCTTGGTCTAGTTATTTTATTACAGTATCGTCATCAAGAATCATGTTGTATGTACTAACTAGCTTTCCGCGTTTAAATGTTGCTTTGGCACACTTGTCTAAGCCGAATTCCATGCCAATATCATCATTAAATGCTTTCACAGTTTTCAATAACCCTTAAATTTCTCCTTCATTACAAGCATATAGCATTCAGTATTATTCTTTGCTGGATTTCAGATCGTCCATATAAAAGAGATGATTTATTTTCCTGTCATTGATTTTATATCCATAACCTGTTTCATTTAGAAGTTGGAAAAGAGGTATCAGTGCCATACAAAATAGAAGTGGGGAAAGCGAGTCACCCTGAAAAATCCCATATTTGATTCGCATACCATTTGAAGAGAATATACCATTCGAGTGGGAAAGAAAAAGATTGGTTTCCCATAACGTCATAGTTGTTCTAAGGAAATTAATGAGAGTAAGTGACACTTTAAACGTTCCCAGACATCGAAGAATCCATGAGTGAGGAACACTATCAAAGGCTTTTTTGTAATTAATCCATACAGTACTTAAGTTCTTGTGTTTATATTTTACGTTTTCTAACATAATTTTATTGATAGGAAGTTGGTATTTGCAAAGTTGTCTTAATGCTTCATTGCCTAAAACAAGTATGCTTTTAAATTTGTGGGTGTGTCGAATTTTCAATAAAGGTTCCCTATCAGTCATTCCAGTTTGTTTTACTATGGGAACTTCTTCCAGTATATCTGCTCTCATTAATAATAATTCCTCTCGGTTAACCACTGGCCGATCAATATCCATCAAACCATTTCCCTGATCTATATCTTCATTTATTTCTAAATCGTTTGCAACAATGCCTTCCTCAACATCAACAACTTTCTCATTGGTTTCAGTGCTTTCACCCAATACTGCCCCAGCAGCAATTTCCCCTGTATCATTCAGAACCTTTTCTTTAATATGTGATATTTCAATATCTGTTAATCTTTTATCTCGGATGATATATCTTCTAACATTGGCCAATTAATTTACATCTAGATAATCACATTTGTCGCTTTCGCTATTGCGTGCACACCATCTAATATAAGTATCTTCAGTATTATTCTTTGCTGGATTTTCCAAAGCATAATAGAAACAGTAGAGTACTTCCTTGTATTCTTCCCTTCCCTTCTTTTCCTTTTCATTGATTTTAGGTGGTGAGCCTGTAGGGCCAGGGTTGGGAGCGATCCCGTCGTGGTGACCATGCAGGTTTTGTTCGTGGGAAGAGTTAGACTCAGTAGCATATTTTTCGACCCCAGGCTAGTCTTTCCCTGGGGGACGCGTCCCGTGTGCTGTGTGGTGCAGAGGTAGCGTTCTCGTCTAGCAATCTTGCTGACCTGCGTTCGAATCCCTCGAAGCCAGTGGATGGTAACCCCGGCCATTCCTTGCACACAGGGGATAGTATAGAAGCAAAATGAAACAGACAGTATGTCACACCGAGAATATCCATTGTTACAAATGGAATCAAAAACTTGTTGACCCGCGCGACGGACGATGCGGTAATGATTATTTCTAGTTTGCATAGAATGAAGAGATGCATTTTTACCTTACTGCCAAGTGGCTGAATATTCCGCGCCAGGAATATTCATCTGGTATTTCATGTCCACGCGAATGTTTTTTTATCGAGACACCATCTCTAGGGAAGTCGCCAACCAAGGCTTAAGGGCCACCCTACCCGTGAGACAGACTAACCCCCGCCGGACGCCAACCCGGTATTAATTGGTCTTGGGGATTTATTATTATCATCATTATTATTGTTATTATTGTTATTATTATTGTTATCATTATTATTATTATTATTATTATTATTATTATTATTATTATTATTATTATTATTATTATTATTTTTACATTTTTCATTATTATTATTAGTGTTATTATTATTATTATTATAATTAATATTATTATTTTCATTACCATTACCATTATCATCATTATTAATATCAATATGGTTGTTATTAATATTATTATTCATTTATTTATTTATTGTTATTATCATTATCATTATTATTATTATTATTATTATTATTATTATTAATATTATTATTATCATTATTATTATCATTATTATTATTATTTTTATCATTATTATTATTATTATTATTATCATTATTGTTATTATGGTTATTATTATTGTTATAATTATTATTTTTATTGTTATGATAATAATAATAATAATAATAA
>NC_061830.1:27523145-27525645 GCF_019202785.1 Penaeus chinensis | reverse complement strand
TTTCGTTTCCACCTGCGAGGGTCCCTCATGGCGAGCCGCCAGGCAGGGGCCCGGCCCATCTCTAGATCCTCACAACAGGTTTGATCGATCTGCTCAAGCCACGACCTTCTCGGTCGTCCCACAGGCCTCCTCCGCCCAGGGTTGTCTCGGACAGAGACAACCTAATGGGAGTCGAGCCAAGTGCCCATATAGGTTGAGTTGGCGATTACGGATTGTTCAAGTAACAGGTCCTGTACCCGGTCTCACGGTGCAGCCATTGGTTGGATAAATGGTCCTGCCAACTATACCCCATGATCCGGCGCAGGGATCTGTTACAAAAGGCATCAAGACGAGATTCCAGAGCACAAGATAGTGTCCAAGTTTCACTACCATAGAGTAAAACTGGCAGTATCAGGGCCTTGAAAACACGTAACTTGGTTCTTCTGCACAGGTACCGGCATCTCCAAATACTCTTGGCGAGAGATTTCCTGACCCCTGCTGCCAGGCCAATCCGTCTACTGACTTCCTGGTCTGACAGCCCAGAGTCGTAAACTGCACTACCGATGTACATAAAGCTCTCTGTGACTTCGATATTAACTGCAAGCACGTACCGACTGCACAGGGTCTCCTAGTAGGCATCCAAAATCCTGGATCTTGGTCTTGGTCCAGGAGACCTCTAGCCCCAGACGCTTTGCTTCATTGCTAAATGCATCAAGAGCCGCCACTAGGGTTTCCAGAGATTCAGAGAGACGGCAACATCATCAGCAAAGTCAAGGTCTGTAACCTTGATATTGCCCAGAGTTTCTCCACAGTGACTTTGGACGGTAGCTCTACCCAGTATCCAATCCATGCAAGTGTTGAAAAGTGTTGGTGCAAGAACATAGCCTTGCCTCACACCTGAACTAACAGGGAAGAAGCTCGACAGGCCCCCACCACACTTTACAGCACTTTCAGTGCCTGTATACAGGTTTGCTATTAGTCCAATAATCCTTGTTGAAATTCCTCTTAGCCTCAGGATCTCCCAGAGTGATTCACGATGCACCGTGTCAAACGCCTTCTTGAGGTCGATGCCCACGCCCGAACTTACGACGGCGCTCTACAATGACTCGAAGCGCCAGGATGCGGTCTATTGTGGACTTACCAGGAGTGAATCCAGATTGCTCCGGCTTTTGGTGCCTCAACAGGTGGTCTCTGATACGTCTCAGTAGGGTGTGTGCGAGTACCTTGCCTGGTACATTGAGGAGTGTAATGCCTCGGTGATTGCTGCAGTCCCAGTGCTCCCCTTTCCCCTTCCAGAGAGGGATGACCACACCCCTCAGCAGGTCAGGGGAAAAGGTACCAGTCTGCCAGATGGCAGACAGGACTGCATGCAAGCCCCTTGCCATAGGTTCTCCACCAGCCTTTAGCAATTCAGCTGGGATGCCACAAACACCTGCTGCTTTACCACTCTTCAGCTTGGAGATCGCCCCCCTGACTTCAGTCAGGGAGGGTGGATCTTCGCTGATGGGTGGGTCTGGCAGAGGAATCTTAACATTACCTGCATCCATGTTAACTGTTGGCGGATCAACCTTATACGACTGCTCAAAATACTCAGCCCATCTGAGATTATCTGGCCACTTGCTGAGCGGACTGCAGTCGTCTGTGAGGAGGGCTTGGAGTTCAGCTTTTTCAGGGCTTGGTAGGCAGGACGAATGTCATTTACTAAGAAATGACTTTTGACCTCCTCTGCAAGATTACTGATAAACTGTTCCTTATCCCTTCTCAACAGTGACCTAGTCCTGTGCACCAGAGAATGGTGCAAGTTGAGATCCCCTGACGATCGAGCCGCACCGCAGGCATCTGTGGCTTCCAGTGTCTCCTTCGAGATGGCATTCTGTCTTGCTCTTGGGCTTTCACCAATGGATTCCTGAGCTGCATCAAGCGTTTCATGCTTTAAGGTATCTCACATAAGAACAGGGTCTGTTAGGTCCTCGAGTGCTGGGTAGACGACCAGAGATTGCCTCGGCAAACTCCCAGGCACACTTGTCCTCCCTTAATCTGTCCAAATGATACACCCAGGAGCCAGAAATTCTCAATTTCTGGGACCTGAGCAATAGCACGGAAAAGTAGGCTATTCTCGCATCAGCTCCTGAGCCATGAGGATTGACAGACATCTTGTAGCCAGATTGATCACAGCTGGATAGCGCATTGAAGTTGCCCAGAACAATACAAATATCGCGCCGAGGACATCCGTCTGCCACAGATGCAAGTTTGGCGTAAAACATCTCTTTCACCTCAAGTTTATATACATACGTAGGAGCGTATACAGCAATAAGAGACATGAAGCCAAATGAAAGCTTCGGTCTCGATACCATAATACGCTAATCGACTGGAGTGACCTCAACTACCGCGGGTTGAAGTCTGCTGGTGATGGCTATGGCTACTCCCTGGAGATGGTGGCCACCCACACTAATCGTGCCGCTGCCAGGTCTTCTCACCTCCGAGAGAGCAGCCACCTCAACTCTCAGCTGCTTCAATTCCC
>NC_061830.1:27500645-27518145 GCF_019202785.1 Penaeus chinensis | reverse complement strand
AGGTTGTAAACGCTGAAATGACCCCATAACTAGGATTTGCACAGCGATGCCATATAGAACGGAATCAAATCTAAAACTGGAATAAATTTGTTTACTAGCTCTAAGCTTAAAGCATGGCGGCTAAATGCTAGCATAACGTGGACATTCCGAGGCAGGACAGCCATATATCGTGGAAAAGCACTTTTGGAGGATTATATTAAATTTACCGGTACTATAATCATATTTATTCATTACATCCCGTAATAAGCAACCGGCATTCAGCGAGTCTGAGTTATAGCAGTGTAACAGGTCGTTGAGCAAGGCTCTTGCTGACAAGAAATTGTAAAAAAAAACATATCACTCTCAATGTGTAGGTGGGGATAATGATGATAATGATGATAAAGATAAACATAATTGCGAAATGATTTTGCAAAGTCTGGTGTAGAAAAAGAAGAAACAGAAAGAGAATAACTAACAGTGATGATAATGAAGATGAATTGTATATTTGTAAATCCGGCATGTGTGCTCTATTGGTCTTGTGTGAACGGGAAAGATTCCTTGGCGTGTTCACGATATGTGGTATACAGACATTTCAAAAACTGGTTTTCGATTGCCTGAAATGATAATATCCAACATCTGCAGATCAGGCACTATAGAGATCTGCATCTTGTGACTGCATTTTTAGATTCAGGAAAAGGATCTAGTAGCAATTTTACCGTTCCTTTCCCGGATATTACTCCATTTATTACAGAGACTCTAATATCACACCTTCTTAAGTTTGCCTGTAGGAAATGTATATTTTCAGTATGATTCCGTGCGTGAGAGTGTGTGCGAGTGTAGCTTCTGTTCTCTCAATCTATCACACAAAGGCACACGCACACACACACGCACACACACACACACACACACACACACACACACACACACACACACACACACACACACACACACACTCACACACACACTCACACACACACACACACACACACACACACACACACACACACACACACACACACACACACACACACACACACACACACACACATAAAGGCCAATATGTGCATGTGTATTTATGCGAGTATGTTAGGAAATAGAAACTGAGAAAGAATACCATAGTATATTTGTAAAGCGACCGTGGAGATTATACTCGTTGGTCTGAAAAACAAAACTCTCACTTCGTAAAAAGAATATTCTGGTTTGAGGTGGTTACAGAGTCTCCAATATGGGTGGGAGGGATACATTATATATCATTCAGAAGCTTCTCATAAAATAATGTGCTTCTATACGATTACAGTAGCCTGAATTATATTACCTCTTACTTTTTGTTCTCCTTAGGGCATAAGGGCGATGGTACTATTGCAACCAGAATGAACTCATCTGTATGCAACAAGAGTATCCCCGAGTTGCGTTTAGTTTCCATTTGCTCAAATTAGCTATTTCCTGTTCATTTAGTTTGTGTTCATGTGAATTTTGTTTATATATATGATATTGATATGACATGGTCGTACTGCTGGATTAATACGGTTTTATAAATTGATATCGAAATCT
The DNA here is from genome assembly GCF_019202785.1 of Penaeus chinensis. Classification (NCBI taxonomy): domain Eukaryota; kingdom Metazoa; phylum Arthropoda; class Malacostraca; order Decapoda; family Penaeidae; genus Penaeus; species Penaeus chinensis. The sequence continues at coordinate 27,516,615 of NC_061830.1, read as the reverse complement.
GATCGTTAACCATCAGTCTTGTACTGCGAACACTGAATTATTCTTACAGATTTTGTTTTTGTTTTTTATATAATTTTAGAACGTCTATATCAGTGTTAACAAGAAGGCAAAATTATCGTTGTCTGATAGCATTTTTGTTTCATTAATAGGTTTAACTTGTAAAGCAAAGACACACACTTTTGAAAAGTATCTTACTTGAATTCATGCCTTTACTCTAAGGTAGGTTTATTTATAACCTTTTTCTCACCACGTACCCCTTCTGGTATTTTTAATGTCAGTAATGTACCCTCTTCACTTTGCATATTGTGGAAAACAATAAATCAGATTATCATTCCATTGTGTTTATTTGCCAGCACTGCAATGAAAGGGTTTAATTACATAACTCTCCTGACAACCACCAATATTGCAAAATTTAAACGAAGAATTCCTTTAAAAAAATACCTGTGGTTGATTAGTAAATTTTCAAGATGCACTATGGTACCAAATACGTTATTATTACAATAGTTGCAAAGGGCATTAATAAGATGGCTGAAACTGTTTTTCATTAACTAGCTTAGTCAGCCGAGGAGCTCTGTTTGCTAAAGCACATCTAAGGTCGGCTTCCACATTCAGTCGAGACCTTACTTTTGATTTTATGAGAAGTAAGCTGGAAAACCCAGTTTCACACAAATATGTTGATGGGAAAAGTAGCAGAGAACGAAGAGGCTCCTCTGCGACATGTAGATATTTTACACCAGAACCTGACTAGAGACTCGTTCTCAAATAGACTCTTCCTGAATCTCATCATTGACAGAAGCAACATTTGTGGGGAAGGGTCTCTAATTAGCTTCAAGATTCCTTCAGACGCATCAGGAAAGTATCTCTTCATTTCACTTTGCAGTGAGGCAAGGTGATCCACTATTAAGTTTACCATCTGATCTGATATGTCTTGCCTGTCAGCAAGTCCCTCAAACATCTCAAAAATGCCTTTCTTAATTTTGTCTCCCACAGTTCCAGCTTCATCTGAAAACTCTTAAATTTGTCAACAGCGTCAGTGACAAGATTTGTTCAAAATATTTAGGCGTGAAAATATGTCAACAATATAGGTAAGGCAAGTTAATCTGAGTTACCTTCTTGTCATTACAGCTAGAGAACAATTCCAGTTCGTCCTTTAACTAAAACACTCTTTTGACAACATTTCTACGAGATAGCCATCGGGCCTCTGTATGATATAGGAGTGTTTCATGAACCGAATCTAAATCTGAACACAGAAACCTAAATAGTCTTGAATTGAGAGCACTTGGCTTTACGAAGTTGACCATCATCAAGCACCTCCTTAAGCTCAGGCAGGTCTTGGCTGCTAAAGCCTGCCTGTGTATCATGCAGTGCATATCTTTGACCTTGCTGCTGATAGCTTTAACATTTGTTTTAAATACTGATTGACTGCTTAACATTGCAGGACCCCATCTGTTGTGCAACCACATAAGTTTTTCCAGTCTAGTCCCTCACCTTCAAAGAAAGAATTAACTAGCTCAGAAATATCTGCACCAGTAGTTGAAGATTCGAGAGGATGACAAAAGAGACTCTTCCTTAAAATGATCATCCTTGATGTATCTCGTGGATAACAACAACGTCAGTCGTTTCATCCAGCAGGGGTGCTGTTTATATCTCAGAAACCACCTGGTTTTTTATATCTGTGGTTATGTCCGATATACGTCGCTGAATAGTTATCTGACAACGGCAGTGTCAAGCATTTTAGCATGTTGTTCCCCCAGCGTAATCCTATCTAATTCTTTAGTACATGGCATGACCAGCGTCTCCCCAATGGAGTGGTTTCTTCTGCTAAGCAACTTTCAGTGCAACTACATACGAAGCATGAAGAACAGCTTTATTTAACTGATGAAAACTACCTGAGTGATCCAGTTTTGAACGGTTTAGCATAGTGTTTGCGCTTAAAGTAGTCCACATCTTTCCCTTTCAGATCTTCGTGACGACCGTGCGAATATCGATGGAACAAGCCTAGCTGCTGGAGACAGTGCTTTGGGACAGATGACACACTGAGGCATTTCAGTTCCATCTTTAATGATGATTGTGAATCCAAACCTTATATACTACTCACTGTAGCGTTAATCTTTTCTTCGGAGCCTCCATGTCAGCTATGCTATTGCAATCCACACTGAAAACATATAAGCATTTTAAAGGGTTTTTGTTATATATATTACCGCACTGCAAGGTATTATCAAGAAACATCTTTAACAACATAGATTTTGCAGTGAAAATAAAATTTCGTTGCCCAATATACTATCACAATAAAAGAATCAACATTAAATAAAAAAATATGGGACGCGAATATACAAAAGTTTGCTGTAAAATGCTAATAACGACAAATAAACCATACGACTCATAAACAGACCACGCCAAACGTGAAAGTTAAACTACGCTACACGGTATAAGAAATTACGAAGATTACTCGGCATAACTCATCAGATATATTCGATTAATTGCGTAGAAACAGACAACTGGAAAGGAAATAATTACGTGATTTTTCATGTTAACTTAAGCAAAAAATATATTAGCACACAATTATATTATCACACATAACACAACTACTAAGCTCTGGCCAAACCGTACCCTGATACTCCATATCACACCCAGTTATGTCACAGTCACACCACACTTAAGTTAAGGTGATCTTACATCGTGACTACACATCGACGCTATAGTAAATCGTTTGCACAACACCACTTGGGTCATACGAAAACATAGCCAAAAAGCAGCAACACCAGTTAATCTCAAGTCCACGACTGCCGGATGGTGACTAGTGTGTTCCCAACCACACCTCGTGAAACTCTTTCTGTTCGATACGCATGCAGTACAAGTCAGGCAGCCGGGCCCCTACCCTAACGACGCGTAGAGAGCGCGTACCTTTAGACCCTTTGAGTACCCCCTGGGGTACGTGTACCCCAGATTGAAAACCCCTGCTCTAAGGTTAAGTTAAAGACGTAAACCAGATATGGTAAATATTTATATTCGCGATAAACTGAATATGCTAAAAAACATAATACATTAGCACTGATTCCTCTTAAACATCCACTTATTTGATTTAAAAAAACATCACTGTATCTGCAAAGTTCTTCAACAGATAATAACGGCAATTGTTGAAAAAAAAAAAAAAAAAGGAAATGGGAGGGGTAAACCAAAGCACGTATTAAATTACTGCATTATTCATACTCCATCTAATTCCATCAAAAGGTCCCTTGGAATCTTCGAGGACGCTTTGATGCATTCAGGCTTTCGCAGTTGGCTAGGCAGGTCTGCTGACGGTGCTTTTAGCAGATACAGCGCGGGGTCACGTCATTGGTCGAATCTGCTCCGTTTTCTGTGTCATCTTCTTGATTAAGTAATATCTTTGTAAACGCATTGCGACAGCCCGCCGAATGTGCTCGATGTCCCTTTGTATCGACATCATGTCTTTTTTAAAGGTATACGTATCTCGATCAATTAATGGAGTGCCTTACTATTCATAATTATATTTTCAATTACTAGAATAAGTCTAAAGATACACCTGAAACAAATGTTATTTGTAAACAAAGGGAACTAAATCATATCATCTGTACACCTATCCTTATTTTTCGTATTCACCGCTTAACTGGATGCAACGTTCATAACATATGTATCGGTACGTCTAGTAAGGATCGTGAAAAACACGAATATGTCTTCGTAATATGGGTGAAGTAAGTAAGAATAAAAAGGTCAATGACGCAAGCATAGTAAATGAGGTACATAGAAAGCAGAGAACATCTCAATTTAGAATAGAAGTCGTGTACTTTCCGAAAATTGAACTCAACACGAAAATACTGTAATGTTGGAAAGTGTTTTTTTCCACTGAATTTGAATGTCAGACGATGTTTTCGTTCGAGTTCTCCTAACAAATGATTTGGTCGGCGCCTCTTCTTCATTAATCCCTCACAGTACGCTCCTTTTACGGAAAAATGTCAGGTAGTTTATAACAACTTCCATATCGAAGTAAAGCCCCCGTTTGCAAACTCTAGCTACCTAGGGAGGAAGCTACACGAAATATATGGTTCAAGTTATTAAATTTAACGATCGTACATTTTCTTTAAATTCTGTGTATTAGAATAAAATCAATGGCCACAAAAAAAGTGCTACCTCAAGTATCCAACTATCGAGCAAATATCCATCATCTTATATCTTCCAAAACTTCAGATGACACGGAATAATTCTGAGGCAGCGTACCTCGTCCTAAGCAGCTTGAAACGCTGTATCATATGACGCGGAGCTTTTGGGTACATTTGATGCATGATCATAACATTATATAATGGTATTACATTTGAATTTCAGGTTATAACATTATCATGATAAGTACCATATCAGTTCAAGGAAAGGAACAATGACACAGTTCTTTCCACTCCAGCGTACAGCTTGGGCGTAGAGAGACATTGCTACATTTGATATGCGGTCGTGTGATACTATATTCCAAACTTAGGATACATCATAAGTATATCTTCTAAAGAAGCAGATGAAGATCTCATACTAGGTGGTCTGAAAGGTTGTAAGACATGGCACTCTGAGATGTATTCTTCATTACACAGTTTACACTTAGTTTCTTCGACATTACAAACTGTATTGACCTGCCAATACAATTTATATCCAAGTCTGATTCTTGCCGTCACACTATCACGCTGTCTTGTTCTTGTTTTATATAAACCATATATTAATTAATCTTTCCTAAACCAGTCATAGCGCTTTATGCTACAGCTTTCAGGGCGCTGAGAATTAATCAACTCAGTCAAGTCCTCTTTAAAGGTAGCTTTAATGACATAAAAAAAAACCTAGAAAGAGGTACCCCAAGATCTATATCCACACTTTTCTTGCCACGTGCTGATTTTGCTGAGCGGTCAGCATGATCATGCCTAGGGATACCAACATGCGATGGAGTCCACACAAAACGTATATCAGGGCCTAGTTCTTTTGCACGATACACGTTTATCCTGATGCCATTGCAATATTTCATGCACCTTTGTCTAGAGTGTTCGGATCCTGGAGAACACTCCGTGTATCGCAGAAAATTACTCCTGAAACTTGATTCAACAGAAATTCGGTGCCCATGAGTATTCCTGCCAACTCAGTTTGCGTAATGCTAGCCCAGTCATGAACCCTCCTACGATCTTGGTGTTGCAAAATATTGGTTTTGTATACAACAAAAGCGCATCCTGCTCTACTCTCAGACTGCAAGGATCCGTCAGTGTAGTGTTGAGCTTTAAATTAAGTTTATTTACCACCGTGGCTATCTGTTCAGGCGTGGGCAGTCGTGATTACAGTTTTATATATATTAGACATAGTGCAGTATTCTGTGACTACTGTATTGTGCATGGTAAAATAAAAATATAAATCATGCATCATACAAAAAAAAAATATTACGTTGATATGATTTTGCCCCTGTGTTTACATAGCTTTTAGTTTAGTTTAGTCCTTTATTTACCACCCTGGCTAACTGCACAGGCGTGGGCAAGCTGTGGTACATTTAATGCATGGTCATAACATTACATAGTGTTACATTTGAATTTTAGCCTATAACATTGCTATGAGTACTTTTATCAGTTTAAGGAAAGGAACAATTGCACAGTCCTTTATCCACTCATCTGCCACGCCGGCATATAGCTTGGGCGTGGGAAAGCATTAATACATTTTATATTCGGTTATGTGATACTACATTCCAAATTTAGGATACAACATAAGTATATCTTCTAGGGCATCAGATGATATGAAGTAGTTACATAGTTCTCCGTACCTCATGCTAGGTGGCCTGAAAGGCTGTATCACATGGCACTCTGAGATATAATGTACAAGTGTTCGCTTATATTCTTCATTACACAGTTTACACTTAGTTTCTTCGACATTACAAACTGTACTGACTTGCCAATACAATCTATACCCAAGCCTGATTCTTGCAGTCACAACATCACACTGTCTTGTTCTTGTTTTATATAAACCATAGATGAAGGAATCTTGCCTAAACCGGTCATAGTGCTTTATGCTACAGCTTTCAGGGCGCTGAGAATTAATCAACTCAGTCAAGTCCTCTCTGAAGGAGGCTTTAATGATGTAGAAAATCCTAGAAAGAGGTATCCCAAGATCTATGTCCACACTTTGTTTGTCACATGCTGACTTTGCTAGGCGATCAGCATGATCATGCCTAGGGATTCCAACATGCGATGGAATCCACACAAAACGTATATTATGGCCTCGTTCTTTTGCACGATACACGTTTATCCTGATGTCATTTGCAATATTTCCCGCACCTTTGTCTAGAGTGTTCAGAGCCTGGAGAGCACTCTGTGAATCGCAGAAAATGACCCCTGAGCCTTGTTTCCATAGAAATTCGGTGGCCATGAGTATTCCTGCCAACTCGGTTTGCATAGTGCTAGCCCAGTCATGAACCCTCCTACAATCCTGGTGCTGCAAAATATTGTTTTTATATACAACAAAAGCGCATCCTGCTCTGCACCCAGACTGCAAGGATCCGTCAGTGTAGCATTCATATACATTGGAAAGAGTGTCTAGATGCTCATTTATACTTGCAAGTGCATACTGTTTAAGTATAGCAGGGGGGGGCACTGTCTTTTTTGGGGGCAGTCGTATAATATACACTTAGGTCTGACATTTTCCACGGTGGTACAGAACGTCCATGTAGGGTCTTAGTTATGGGAATGTTCAGCTGAGCTAAGTGTTTACACGTCACTTGTAACCATGAATTTGAGTATGAATCGGTGTTGTTATTCAAAGTTAGCTCTTCTATTCTGTGTTTTAGTTGTCTTTGGAACTCTGTACAATGGAGGGGTTCTCTAATTGATTTGACACTAAATGTGGTATTTATGTATAATATTCTTTCATAAACAGAAGGCAAATTAAGTTCTGTTCTCATATTCACAATCCTTGTTGTTCTAGGGGCACCAAGAATGATCCTCATGGCTTCATTTTGGACACTTTCTAGACTAGTCAACTCTGATTCCTTGAACGATACTAGGTGCAACGCATGGTAATCTATGACCGACCTTATGTATGACAAGTAAAAGATTCTCGCAATATTGACATTAATACCATGGTCTTTGCCGACAAGTGTCTTAAGTGGCTTCAGTCGCTCCCACAGCCTTTTCTTCAGGTTTCTAATGAACTCTGAATCATTAACAATCACCCCAAGGTATTTGTATTGATGGCAGAGATCTAGCTCAACGTCATCTATATGAAACCTTGGCAGAGGGATTGTCTGTGGGTTAAGTGCCTTTGTTTTTTCAGATGAAATTATCAAGCCACACTCAGTAGCCCTTGCAGAAAGTATATCTAGAATCTCTTGCATTCTCTCCTCGGATGAGGATTTAATACAAATGTCATCGGCATAGCAAATAATGGAGTCATTGCCTGCAAGTGGTATATCGCCCAGTAATCTATGCATTAGGATATTAAATAGCATGGGACTAAGTACGCCTCCCTGAGGTGTGCCGAGTTCAAATACTTTTGTATGAGTACTTTTAATGCCCCTGAAGAGAACCTGAGCCGATCGATTCGACAGATACATTTGAATCCATGTTAACAGTTTTCCCTGAATACCAAAGCTAGCTAGTTGCTCAAGGATAATTTCCCTGTTTGCAATATCAAAAGCAGATTTAAGATCAAGAAATACGGTTTGCATGCCTGGGTTTGAGTTTGTTAAGTACTCTGCAAAACAGTGCTGACTGCTACGCCCTGGGAGAAATCCATACAGTCTGGAGGATAACTTAGCATTTATGCGATACATGAGCCTGTTCAGAATTATTCTCTCAAGTACTTTGCACAGACAGGAGGTCAAGGAAATGGGTCTGTATTTATCAGTATTGGGTTTGGGTATAGGAATGATTAAGCTTTTAGTCCAGGAGCTTGGGAGGATTCCTTGTGATAGGCTGAGTCTATACAGATGTAAAAGTGGGTTGCCTGGTACCTGAGCAATGTGACGAAGGACGCTGTAAGTAATGCCGTCCTCGCCAGGGGCGGTTGCCTTACCTTTCAGAAGGGCATTGCTCAGTTCCCACTCGGTTATTTCGACAAAGTCGGAGGGGTCAATAGCAGCACATGCTATTGCTATATTGAAATTTCTATCTATTTTCGACTTGTTGAGCTGATTTTTTATCCCTTGTGGAAGTGAGTGTACTTGAGAATTTCCTGCCCACTGCTCTAGCAGCATATTAGCCTGTTCCTGTGGACTGTGGAACTGCGGTGTTGTGAGGGCTTTACCTGTCAGTCTATTAATTTTTCTCCATACGTCAACTATAGAAGTTTGACTATTGATACTTTGCAGAAATTGTTCCCAGTATATACTACGAATCTGAGTTTTTAAATCTCTGAATTCCTTGGTGGCTTTCATAAACTGCAGAAGATTATCTGTCGTCTTATTATCTTTATAGCAATTAGCAAGCTCCTGAACCCGTATATATTCCTTTGCCAGAATTGGGTCATTGATCCACCTCGGTGCATGGGAGGTCTGGGGCCTCTTTTTCTTTGAGAGTTTTCTTGAACAGACCCAAGTGTCATAGTAGTCAGTGACAACTTTGATTAGATCCTGAGAAAATTTCTCAACAGATGTTACTTCATAGGTGTTATACCAGTCATAGACCCGTGCCTTGAAGTGATGTTCCAGGCCCGGTGGGATAATTATTCGGAGCCTAGGTGATCTAGTGGCTGAATTGGTGTCTACAGTATAATCTGTTCGTATTGCAAAGTGGTCACTAACTATCTCTCGCACCAGTGAAGTACAGACATTACCATGAACTAATTTTTTGCCAAATACATAGTCTAATCTGCCACCTCCCAAATGAGTCTCTGCTTCTGTGTCATATACTGTCAGTGATCTACTATTGATAAAATGTTTGAATTCTTCCCCATTACTATTACGTTGGTTGTCTCCAAAGTGTGGATGCCTTGCATTGAAGTCGCCCATACATAACGTGCTTTGGTTGTGAAAATTGGGGAGAGAACTAGCCAGAAATTTGGAGTATCTGGCATATACATTATACAGTGAAAAATAGCCAGTGGCAGTCTGAATTTTTAAATGATGAAATTGAACATCAGTGTTCTCGGATTTTTTAACAAATTTATGTGGCAGTGCTACCTTCACATATGTCAACAATCCAGTCATGGCTGTATTCACATATGAATAGTATCCCTGAATTGCAGGTGCTATTTTCATCTTAGCAGCAGCAGCAAAAGGTTCTTGCACGCAAATAACATCAGTATTATATTTACGGATATAAAACTCTAGGTCATTCAGCCTAGGCTTTATACTACGCATATTCCATGATATAAATTTGATTGTCCGTTTATCCATAAGTGAGTAGTGTTCTATTAGGCAATCTGTACCTCATGCTGTTATATCCTCTAATATTACAAATTATAGATTCACATAAACATATAGCTTTATGATTGTGGATTTCATTACAGATGGTAGTCTTAAACATAAAAGTACTTTTAACCATTTCAAACATTTGATCTTAGCTTTGTTCCACTTCTCAGCACAGTCCCTCCGGTTGCTGTGCTAGGTGCACCTGGGGGGCTGGTTGCGTCACTGGACCCGATGTCACAGGGATCCTGATATTGTTCGTGGCGGCTGTCAGCGCTGACACGCCCACTCTGGTTATCAGCACTGGCGGTCTGACATCGGTTCTCCTCGTTCGTTTGTTTAGCACTAATGGTAACACGAGTATCACGGCACTGACAATCACTTTTATTTTTTTCCATTTCATTAATTAAGCAAGTGTTTTGTTCTTTCAGAACTTTTATTTCTTTTAAAAGTTCAAGCACTTTTATGTCGCCTTGGTCAGCTGGCGTGACGTCACTTCTGTCACATGGTTGTGCGGGGGATTCCCCCGCCTGGCCTGCGGTCATCCCTGCCTGAGGGTGAGGGACGGCTGCCTCGGCTGGCTCCCGGGGAGGGAGGGGGGGCGTAGTCTTTAATTCAGAGAGTAAGGCAGCTTTGACGCCCGAGTCACCCTCTGTGAGGATCAACATCATCTTGTTCACCTTCTCCGCCAGTTGCGCAAACATTTCGCGTAGTTCGGCGACCTCTGCACCCCCACTCGCCTGCAGCCGCGGGAAATCTCTGCGGTTGGTGACGTCACACAGGGCACGGGCAGGCGCTTCCCCGGCACCCTGTCCGCTGGTTGGGTTGGGAGGGTCGCGCTGGTCACTCGCGGTCGGTACTGGGACCACAGGGGGTGGGGGGGGAGGGGCCAGGGCAGGGAGGCCCTTGCACCCCCAGTGCCAGGCATTCACACCTGTCATCCCACACCTGAAGCAGGATGGGACAAAAGCTGGTGCTTCTGCATTACTCTCTTCTGCTGTACTGCGAGGACACTCCTTGGCAGTATGTTGTTCTCCACATTCTGCGCAGCGCGCCTTGCCCTTGCAGTATTTAGCTACATGGCCACTTTCCATGCAGTTATAACAGATGACGGAGGATGCCCTCCACGGCCTCACGTGGCTGGCGGGTATGTACTTCCCAAAGAAGTGGTATGTACTGGGAGGGGGTTGCTCTCCTTTCCATATGATTCGTATACGGTTGAGTGGTTTCTTGTCTTTGTGCACTCGTATGGCTTTATGAACTCCTTCGAGTGCATACGCATGTTCAAGATCAAAATCCTTGTTGTTGTGGGTCACAAGGTATTCGTCATATTTCTCTTGCTTCTTGGGCTCATCACAAAGTTTGAAGATAATACCTCCAATTGATCCTTTAATAAGGTCGTCAACATATTTTCGCTGAGAGCGAGCGACGTACACATACGGCGAGGAGAGAGTGTCTCCTCGCACAAGGTCGAGGGGGGTACCCTCCTGGGCCCGAGAGTCGTTGCCGAGGTTCTGTAGCCATTTCAGTTTATCGTTTTTCGTGGTACTTTCAGGGAAAGCGAGGCGAAAATATTCACTTTTTGGTGCCAGTGGTCTCTTACCGGCATTGTTGAGCTTTTTTTTCTTAGTTTTCGACTTCACTAAAGTGAAGCCGTCACTTCCTTCCTGGGCATCAGGATCACCACCTTCAGCACCCGCCCGTTGCAAGGCAATTGATTCAGTGGGGCTATCCACTGAATTACAGACTGAAACTTCAGCCGCGGGAGGGGAGGGACAGTTATCCACCGTGTCCTCCCCCTCAGTGTTTACATTGCGGTGTCCCCCCATCGTGGGGGTGACCGCGTGACCGCCGCGCCTGGCCCGCCCTGCTCGCCCGCCTCGTGACAGGTGATATATAGCGCTCGGGACAACGGGGCACTCAGCTCTAACGGTTACCCCGGCAGTCCTTGGCACTCGGTAGAGAAATGATTTCAAATTTCTGTACAAACATAACTATTATCACAGCACTGATCTCATGTCACTGACTTGCGGGTTATATGAGCACCAAGAATTCATGAACCCCTTGTATAACTTCCTCATATATGATACCAGATATTCGTGTATATGGGGCAAGGGCACCGGAGCACGGGCACCACACGACCTCTCCGTATGAGGTCACGGTGTGTACTGTTACATAGCTTTAGTAGTGAAACATAGCAAGTAGATTCCGTAGACTAAACACCAAATCAACTATGGCTGCTACCAAAGTATAAGTATTGTTGTAGTAACTTATTTTGCAAGAGCAAAATTAGGAACGCTCCTAGATTTCACTGCTGCCTGTCGGGAGGAGCGCAGAATGGTGGCCACGAGCTCTCCGCAAATGTAAGCTCTTCCCCGTCTTTTCTTTGCGTACTTTAAGGCTTCATTTTAAAAAGACTTTGAACAGTATGGTTTTGAATTGTTTTTTCTTCATTTTTATTTTGTCATTTTGTTTTTAGTATTCTACGCACGTATTGCTTCATAGTTCAATGTTTAATCTTGGGAATTTTAGCAATTCCTCTGAAGGATATTAATAGACTAGAGGATGAGCACTCCTCTTCTGCGAGTGGCACTTTTTGCATCGGCGCTTTTTACTTAAGAATTTAATCAGATATACCTTTCCTGTGTTGGTTTCTATCTGCTTTGTGCTAGCTATTTGATGTCAAAGATATTAGTGTTATTTTGGTTAACTCTTTAGTTACGTACGTACTTTGTTCACACACACACACACACACACACACACACACACACACACACACACACACACACACACACACACACACACACACACACACACACACACAAAACACACACACACACACACACACACACACACACACACACACACACACACACACACACACACACACATACACACACACACACACATATATATGTATATATATATATATATATATATATATATATATATATATATATATATATATATATATTAGAAAGCCGTGACTCATTTACATTTGCGTTTGATTTGCAATGATATGTTCTAAACCTATATCACACTATATTCGAGAGTATATGCTAATTGGTCATTCCACCATACTATGATTTTTATTCGTTATACAGTCTGGGGACAAGCTTTGATATATATGCGCTCCGATTCTTGCTTTATTTAATCATTTCAGAAATCTTTCTAGCGTGTATATATCAAAGATACAAAATATTTACTTGTTACTTTCAAGATTCAGCATTTCTCTTTTATATATCAGAGCGACTATGCGATGTTTAACTTAAGATATTGATTATGATTGGGATGATGATGTTGATAATTATGGTGGTAATAATGATAATACCAATAAAATGATAAAAAAAACGACATGTAGTCACTATCAAAAGATATAGTGGAAATGGTAAAGAAGTTATGTTAGTAGTTTAGCCCTTATTTACCACCCTGGCGTGGGCAAGCTGTGGTACATTTAATGCATGATCATAACATTACATAGTGGTATTACATTTGAATTTTAGCCTATAACATTGCTATGAGTACTTTATCAGTTTCAGGAAAGGAACAATTGCACAGTCCTTTATCCACTCATCTGCCACGCCGGCATATAGCTTGGGCGTGGAAAAGCATTAATACATTTGATATGCGGTTATGTGATACTACATTCCAAATTTAGGATACAACATAAGTATATCTTCTAGGGCATCAGATGATATGAAGTAGTTACATAGTTCTCCGTACCTCATGCTAGGTGGCCTGAAAGGCTGTATCACATGGCACTCTGAGATATAATGTACAAGTGTTCGCTTATATTCTTCATTACACAGTTTACACTTAGTTTCTTCGACATTACAAACTGTACTGACCTCCCAATACAATCTATATCCAAGCCTGATTCTTGCAGTTACAACATCACACTGTCTTGTTCTTGTTTTATATAAACCATAGATGAATGAATCTTGCCTAAACCGGTCATAGTGCTTTATGCTACAGCTTTCAGGGCGTTGAGAATTAATCAACTCAGTCAAGTCCTATCTGAAGGAAGCTTTAATGATGTAGAAAATCCTAGAAAGAGGTATCCCAAGATTTATGTCCACACTTTGTTTGTCACATGCTGACTTTGCTAGGCGATCAGCATGATCATGCCTAGGGATTCCAACATGCGATGGAATCCACATAAAACGTATATTATGGCCTCGTTCTTTTGCACGATACACGTTTATCCTGATGTCATTTGCAATATTTCCCGTACCTTTGTCTAGAGTGTTCAGAGCCTGGAGAGCACTCTGTGAATCGCAGAAAATGACCTCTGAGCCTTGATTCAATAGAAATTCGGTGGCCATGAGTATTCCTGCCAACTCGGTTTGCATAGTGCTAGCCCAGTCATGAACCCTCCTGCAATCCTGGAGCTGCAAAATATTGGTTTTATATACAACAAAAGTGCATCCTGCTCTATTCCCACACTGCAAGGATCCGTCAGTGTAGCATTCATATGCATTGGAAAGAGTTTGTAGATGCTCATTTATAATTGCAAGTGCATACTGCGGGGACACTGTCCTTTTTTGGGGCAGTCGTCTAATATACACTCAAGTCCGACATATTCCACGGTGGTACCGTGTAGGGTCTTAGTTATGCGTATGTTCAGCTGGGCTAAGTGTTTACACGTTACTTGTACCCATGGATTTGAGTATGAATCGGTGTTGTCATTCAAAGTTAGCTCTTCTATTCTGTGTTTTAGTTGTCTTTGGAACTCTGAACAATGGAGGGGTTCTCTAATTGATATGACACTAAATGTGGTATTTATGTATAATATTCTTTCATAAACGGAAGGAAAATTAAGTTCTGTTCTCATATTTACAATCCTTGTTGTTTCAGGGGCACCAAAGAATGATCCTCATGGCTTCATTTTGTACACTTTCTAGACAAGTCAACTTTGTTTCCTTGAACAATACTAGGTGCAATGCATTGTATTCTATGACCGACCTTATGTATGACAAGTAAAAGAGTCTCGCAATATTGACATTAATACCATGGTCTTTGCCGTGTCCTAAGTGGTTTCAGCCGCTCCCACAGCCTTTTCTTCAGGTTTCTAATGAACTCTGAATCATTAACAATCACCCCGAGGTATTTGTATTGACGGCAGAGATCTAGCTCAACGTCATTTATATGAAACCTAGGCAGAGGGATTGTCTTTGGGTTAAGTGCCTTGGTTATTTCAGTTGAGATTATCAAGCCACACTCAGTAGCCCTTGCAGAAAGTATATCTAGAATCTCTTGCATTTTCTCCTCGGATGAGGATTTAATACAAATGTCATCGGCATAGCAAAAAATGGATTCATTGCCTACAAGTGGTATATCGCCCAGTAATCTATGCATTAGGATATTAAATAGCATAGGACTAAGTACGCCTCCCTGAGGTGTGCCGAGTTCAATTACTTTTGTATGAGTACTCTTGAAGAGAACCTGAGCCGATCGATTCGTCAGATGCATTTGAATCCATGTTAACAGTTTTCCCTGAATACCAAAGCTAGCTAGTTGCTCAAGGATAATTTCCCTGTTTGCAATATCAAAAGTAGATTTAATATCAAGAAATACGGTTTGCATGCCTGGGTTTGAGTTTGTTAAGTTCTCTGCAAAACAGTGCTGACTGCTACGCCCTGGGAGAAATCCATACAGTCTGGGGGATAACTTAGCATTTATACGATACATGAGCCTGTTCAGAATTATTCTCTCAAGTACTTTGTACAGACAGGAGGTCAAGGAAATGAGTCTGTATTTATCAGTATTGGGTTTGGGTATAAGAATAATTAAGCTTTTAGTCCAGGAGCTTGGGAGAATTCCTTGTACCTGAGCAATGTGGCGAAGGACGCTGTAAGTAATGCCGTCCTCGCCAGGGGCGGTTGCCTTACCTTTCAGAAGGGCATTGCTCAGTTCCCACTCGGTTATTTCGACAAAGGCGGAGGGATCAATAGCAGCACATGCTATTGCTATATTGAAATTTCTATCTATTTTCGACTTGTTGAGCTGATTTTTTATCCCTTTCGGAAGCGAGTGTACCTGAGAATTTCCAGCCCACAGATAGTGAAATATGACAAGTGGACACCGTAGACTTTTATATTAAATATTAGCATCTTCCAGAAGGCCATTTTAGTAAGTTATGCCGTAAGTTCTTTTTAAATTCTGTGGCAGATCATATCCTTGACTGTGGAGCCTTCTTTCTTTTAAGGATTTCTTTTCAAAACTACTTACATCTGAAAACTATTTTATGAGAAATGATTTTTGCTTCATTAAGGATTTCTTATTTTTCTTTAATGGATTATGATAACGTTGTTATAATTCAGTTGCTTCTTATTATCATAATCATTATTATTTTAGCAGTACTAAAGCAGTACTATTATGTTGTAAGTTAAAAACAAACGATACGATTAAATGCGAGTTAGATTTCCTACATTTTGAAATAATTACTATCAAAACATCTGGAGAGCTACTTTTATACAGAAAAGATGGCGACTTCTGCGGCAAAACATATTCTTCAAGGAAAAATGTTCTTTTTAAGACCATCTGTATTTTGTGTGAGATGACGTTGAATTCTGCGTGAATTTTATTTCATTTATTCTT
>NC_061830.1:27415645-27418145 GCF_019202785.1 Penaeus chinensis | reverse complement strand
GAGACAGACAGATATATATTTAGACACAGTTATATAAAATATAAGTATAAAGTTAAGTTGACAGATAGAATATCATACTAATATTCGGTTCATAATTCTTACACATGAAACACGAATCGTTCTCTAAGAGTGACGACCATTTAGCATCAATGTTTATTACGTCTTCGCAAGTAATGTACGCTTACGTACATAAATTATAAAGTCAGTGTCGTGAATCACAAAATTTACCTTTTCTTGAATTTGCTCCTTTAACCCATAAACTGAGCTCAGGTGCCACAGCCTCGTCCTGGCGTATTTTTCTTTCTCTGCAATCTCGATTTTTTTTATATAATGATGAATCCTCATATAAATGTCATCCTAAATCATATGAAGGATGTCCTGTATAATACTGAGGATCGAGACTGAGAAAAGGCCAGAGAAAGTGATATGATGTGTAATCCTGAGGATGATTACCATTATTGTTATAATCGTTATTATTATTATTGTAATCATTGTTATTAATATTTTTATTATTATCATTATTATTATTATTATTATTATTATTATCATTATTATTATTATTATTATTATTATTATTATTATTATTATTATTATTATTATTATTATTATTATTATTAATATTATTATTGTTATTATCATTATTATTTTGTTATTATTATTTTTGTTATTGTTATTACTATTATCATTATTATTATCATTATTATTATTATCATTATTATTATTATTATTATTATTGTTATTATTATTATTATTATTATTATTATTATTATTATTATTATTATTATTATTATTATTATTATAATTATTATTTTTATTATCATTATTATTATTATCATTATCATTATTATTATTATTATCATGATTATTATTATTGCTATTGTTACTATCATTATTAATATTGTTATTGTAATAATAATAATAATAATAATAATAATAATAATAATAATTATTATTATTATTATAGTAATAATAACGTTACTACTAATGCTACTATTACTGTTAATAATTGTAATAATAGCTAAAAAAAAAAAAAAGATAATATTAATGATGATAATAATAATAATTATCATTACATTTATGATGATAATTAATGATAATTATTATAATCATTACTTTCATATTCATAATCATCATTATCATTATTATTATCGTTATTATTACTGTTGTTATTATTATTATCATTATTTTTGTTGTTAATATTTTATCATTCGAATTATTCTTACTTTTCTTCGTCATATTATTATTGTTGTTATAATCATTGTTATTTTATTTATTACTATTATTGTTATCATCATAATGATTATCATTACTCTTATCATTATTAGTAGTAGTATTGTTACCATTATCATTATTATCATTATTGCTATTATTATTATCCTTATCATTATTATTATCATTACAATTATTATCATCATTATTATTAATATTAATATTCTGTTATTATTGTTTATACTATCATATTATTGCAATTATCATTATCATTATTAATTGTTGTTACTATAATTGTTCTTATTGTTGTTTCTAATATTATTGTTTTCATTATTATTATAATTGTTATAATCATTATTATTATTGTCATTATTATTATCATCATTATTATTATTATCATTAGTGCTATTATTATTGTTATTATTATTATGATTATTATTATTATTATTATTATTATTTTTAACATTACTATTATTGTTATCATTACTATTATTATTATTATTATTATTATTATTATTATTATTATTATAATGATTATGATTATGATTATTATCATTATTATTATCATCATAATTTTTATTATAATTATTACCATTATCATTATTATTATCTGTTTTATTTTCATTATTTTTATTATTATTATTGTTATTATTATTATTATTATTATTATTATTATTATTACTATTATCATTATTATTATTATCTTTCTTATTATCATTGATATTATTACTATCATTATCATTATTATTCTGTTATTATTATTATCACTATTATCATTTTGCTTTTATTATTATCATCGTTATTATTATTTTTGTTATTATTATCATCATTATTATTATTATCATCATTATCATTATTATTATTATTATTATTATCATTATTATTAATATCATTATCATTATTATTATTATTATTATTATTATTATTATTATTATTATTATTATTATTACCAATTTATTGTTGTTATTATTGATATTTTTATTCTAATATCGTAATCATCATCATTACTTAAATATCATTAATATTACTATGATAAAAATAATAGTAATACTACTACTACTACTACAACTACTACTACTACTAATACAAATAATGATTATATTGCTAATGATAACAATAATAATAATAATTATTATTATATTGCTAATGATAACAATAATAATAATAATAATGATAATAATATTGTTTTCATAATAATAATGATAATAATAATAATAATAGTGATAATATAAATAATAATAATAATAATAATAATAATGATAATAATAGTAATAATATAAATATAAATAAT
>NC_061830.1:27363145-27368145 GCF_019202785.1 Penaeus chinensis | reverse complement strand
AATAATAATAATAATAATAATAATAATAATAATGATAATAATAATAATAGTAATAATGATGATAAAGATAATGGTAATAATGATGATAATAATAATGATGATAATAATAATAATAATAATAATAATAATAATAATAATAATAATAATAATAATAATAATAATAATAATAATAATGTAGCATATCAAAATCCTATTATGACCAAGGGCGCCTTACGCAAATAAAGTAGTTTATCTTATCCCCTGGTGTAAGCCCCATGAGGGAGTAGCATGGCTGGAGGAGCTTATTTTGGCGTGGGTTTGTTCCAGCATTACCCTCTCCGTCGCACAATAAATCCGTAATACAATGAAATAATAAAAACGAAAGTTAAAACCATCTTTAAGAATTACGTTAAAAATGGATTAAGAACATAAAAAAGCAAAGGTAAAAGTAAAATGAACACTCTATTTAAAAATCAATATTAAACTCGAGAAAAGAAATGCTGTACAAAATTAAAGTAAAACTAAACCATAAAACCTAAACAAAGAAAAGCACTCGTACCTATTACTGATGATTCTTATTTAAAAGCATGATCACATCCAGCTCCTATAAGCGAGTCAATGATACCTCAGACTTATCTTTATCTTGTGTAGCTTCCGGGGACGTCGAGCCGGTTTCACTCAGAAAGAAAATAAGGAAAAACAAACACCAGGTCTCTGCTGCGGTCTCTGCCGAACTGTTTATTTTTCGCGGCCATTGGGGGGTGAGGGGTGACGGTGACGTCACTTTATACACATTTACAAATAAGAGAAAAAAAATTTAAACCTGCCCGTATTGATGAATAATAGGTAATTTAGTTAAAATGAGAAACATGTAAAACAATTACAAAAGTGAACATGAGTAAAATATGAGATAAAAATAATGTTTGTAAAAATGGTCACCCTAATCCCTTAAACATTTATATGATTTATACAGAATGGATTAAAAACAAGGGAACTAACAGATAATTAAAACTAGGGCAGCCGGCAAAGAACTACATTAAAAAAATAGTAAAAAGTAAGCTAATTAAAATGAAACGAAAACCAAAGAAAATGTACAAAACATGGGCAAACTAAAACAAACAAAAAACACGGAAACCAAGGATAAAAAACAATAAAAATACGAGTAAAAGAGGGGTGGAATCCGGCAGGTGGAAAAACGCCGTGACGGGAGAGCGCAGTTTGCCCGACCAGGGGAGCGCGCAGGGCGGAGGATGCTCGCCGTCGCGAGAGATATCGTCGCGCGTGGCGACTAGCCACACTACAATAATGATAATAATAATAATAGTAATAATGATGATATAGAAAATGGCAATAATGATAATAATAATAACAATAACAATAATAATAATAATAATAATAATAATAATAATAATAATAATGATAATAATAATGACAATAATGATAACAATGATAATAATAATAAGAAAGACAATAATAATGATGATGATAATAATAATAATAATAATAATGATAATAATAATAATAATAATAATAAAAATAATAATAATGATAATAATGATAATAATAATGATAATAATAATAATAGTAATAATGATAATAATAATAGTAATAATGATGATAAAGATAATGGCAATAATAATAATAACAACAATAACAATAATAATAATAATAATAATAATAATAATAATAATAATAATAATAATAACAATAATGACAATAATGATAACAATGATAATAATAAGAAGAAAGACAAACAATAATAATCATAATAATAATAATTATAATAATAATAATAATAATAATAATGATAATAATAACAATGATAATAATGATAATAATAATGATAATACCAATAATATTATTGATACAATACAATAAAATATATTGATAGATCATAGCAATTACGATTATAATTTTAATTTTTTTTCATTATCCTTATCAAAATTATCCCTTTTGACCTTCATCGTTTTTATGATCATCATTAGTATTATTTTCATTTTTATTATTATCATATTAATTTTATAATAGTAATAATAATAATAATAATAATAATAATAATAATAATAATTATTATTATTATTATTATTACTATAATTTTAATTTTAATTATAATTACAATTATAATTATAATTATAATTATGATACTACTACTACTACTACTAATGATAATAATTATTATCCTTATTGTTATTATTATAATTATCATAACTGTTGTTATTATTACTATTACTATTATTATCATTATCATTATAATAATAATAATGATAATAATAACAATAATAATGATAATAATAGTAATAATAACAATAATTATTATTATTATCATTATCATTATTATCAGTATTATTATTTGTAGTAGTAGTATCACTACTAACATTTTTATTATAATTTCCATTATTATCATCATTATTATCATTATTGTTACTGTTATCATCTCTTATTTTTATCATTAGTCATAATCATTATCATCATTGTTATTTTTAATAATTGTTTTATTATTCTTACTATTAGTAATAGTAGCAATCAATTATAATTATTATTTTTACTATTGTTATCATTATTGTTATTATCATTACTAGTATTATCCTTGTTTTTATTATCATTATTTTTATTATTGTTCTTCTTATCATCATCATCATCATCATCATCATCATCATCATCATCATCATTATCATTATCATTATCATTATCATTTTCATTATCATCATTATCATAATTATCATCATGATTATTGTTATTATCATTATTGCTGTTGTAATCCTCATTATTATTATTATCATTATTATTATTATTATTATTATTATTATTATTATTATTATTATTATTATTATCATTATTATTATTATTATTATTACGATTATTACTACTACTGTTATTATTATTATTATTATTATCATTATTATTATTATTATTATTATTATTATTATTATTATTATTACCATTTCTATTAATATTAGCATTAATAATAATAATAATTAATAATAGTAATATTGCTATAATTATTGTTATCATTATAATCATTTTTATTATTATTATTATTATTATTATTATTATCCTTATTATATTATCATTATTATTATCATCATTATTATTATCATTATTATTATCATCATCATTATCATTATCATTATCATTATTATTATTATCATTATCACCACCATTGATGTTATTATCATTATCGTTATCATTATTATCTTTATCATTATTATTTTTTATTATTATCATTATTATTTTTTATTATCATTATTATCATCATTATCACTAGTATCAATGTTATTGTTATTATCATTACCATTATCATTTTCTATTGCCGGTTTATGATTGTCATTCTTTTCATTATTATTACTGCTATTATTTTCATTACTGTTACCAGTCTTATTATCATGATTATCATTATTATCATCATCATTACTGTCATCACCATCATCACTGATATCATTGTTATTATCATTATCATTATTAGCAGTAGTAGTTAGTTGTCGTTGAGTTTGTGGTGTTATTGTTAGTTATCTTAGAAATCTTAATATGAAGAACAACGATAATAGTACAGACCGACCATGGTAGAATACTGGTCAAGAGGTAATCTAGGGCCAGTATGAGCCCTCTTAACTCTGACTACGCAAACAGAGCGGCAGCGTCCGAGGCAAGCCCATTTCCGTGAAGGGTCAAGCAAAGATTAAAGGTACTGTGTTCATGATCAGTCTTTCTGTACATTGACACACCTGAAGACACGCACACGCACGTACGTACACCCCTCACTCCCCACCCCACACACACCCTCACTCACTAACATGCATTTATAAAGATATATTTCATATGTGTGAAATTTGTCGGTACGTATGAAGGTATGCCTGTATATATGTACAACAAAGAGACCTAATAAACTGTTCTCTGCGTTTCCACAATCCACGTTTAACCCTTAAGGGCATAAGGTGCCCGTGTGAAGATACAGTATGCGTCAACACGCTTTCATGCCTTTGAAACTGCCACCTTGCCCCGCTAGCTATGTCCAGCATTTGTGTGGGTGCTGAAGGAGGAGGCACTGTGCTTGCAGTCGTTATCCCGCTACAATTGCGGTTTTGGTACAGTGCACTCACTTTATGTTGTTGCGGTATAAGTACTGAGGGAGTGTGACAGACTAGCATATGCGATTACAGTAAAAAATAAAAAGAAAAAAAAGTAGTACGTTCCTCAAGAAATTTTCATTTCTACAGTGATATTTTTTCTCCATATGTGTGTGCATGTGTTTGTGAGATGTTTATTGTGTTTTGAGTTACTGATTCAAGTAATATCACTTTATTTTATGTTTTCTTTTCTTTTTTTTCGTTTATGCAGCTTAAAACTAAGGCTTTGTAAGATATAATTGTATAAAACAAGATGTCAAGGAAAGGTAAAGGGAAAACAGGTGCTGACTGAAAAGGGAAGAAACAGTCGAGGCTTTTTGGTAACATGACACTGGGCCACTACTGTACACCTAACTTCTCACAAGTCCTTATCACCGTACGGACCGAAACGTGACAACTGATAACTTGTTCACGTCGGTGCCCCTTGTGACTGGCCTGCATGACAACTGTGGGATGACGGAAAGAAAGTGCCAGCCCAGATGGAAGAAATGGAAATCCGTGAGCTGGGTTAAAGTGCGTTCCTCTTGTGCTCCTTCCACATCAGATAAGAAGTCAGTGCTATTGCTGTCTTCGATGCACTCAGAGCCAACACTAGGAAACTCAGGGAAACCAGAAATAGTTGACTTTTACAATTCAACTATGGCGGAATCAGTGAGCCGTCTCCCTGTCGCATGCTGTAAGAAGTGTCCATCAAAATAGCACAGGAAACGCACTTCCACTGCACCAAGTGTGACATGCCTGTATGCCTCAGTCACCGCTATACCCTGTGTGTGGATTGCGAGATGTTCTAAGTATGTAAAAGAAAAATAAACATGTCATGTAGGTCTGAAAATCGTACTTTTGTGTCTAAGGAGGATTACAAAGTTGTTAGTGTGTATTTACAGGGAAACATAAACT
>NC_061830.1:27340645-27345645 GCF_019202785.1 Penaeus chinensis | reverse complement strand
TATATATATATATATATATATATATATATATATATATATGAAAGAGAGAGAAAGACTCAGAAACACCAGGACATTGCAAGAATGTACTAGAAAGAGAGAGTATGCTAGCAACACAGAAAAAAATATATCACAAAAAGTACGTAGAAACCGAGTACATAAATCTGTTAATTCTGAAATGAATTTGAAAAACTAAAAGAATTTCTTCGCCAAACCCAGTCAACAGAATTCCTGTCCCTGAATCTAGTAGGTAAAAAATGCTTTGAGTAAAAGCTGCTGTCTTTTTAGCTCAAAGAACTTGGAGATTGCTACGATTGGACAAAGCCATGTAATGAAAGTAATTACTAACCAAGGAGTACTACCTGCTGAACACCGGCACACTTACACATACACAATAAAAACAACAGAAAACGGAAGATATGTTGTTTCTAGCCTCTGATATGATAAGTAGAACTGGAAAGGAAACGAGAGTAACAGCTATAAGACTTACAAATAACATTTTTTATCTCTATTCTGTGCGAGAGATTGAACTATATATAACTAATAAACGTGAAAAGATATAAAGTGGCTAAAAATGTAAGAAAACAATAATATAAAAATGATGTATAACAGAAGTGGAAAAAAAAACTAATAATGAAAGCGCAATACAGAGTGAATGGATACATTCACCTGGAACAAACAACAAAAGCTGGCAATGAATCAACGGAAAGAAATAGAAGGAAATCAGCGGGAGAAGGTTCCGAGAATACAACCAATTTTTGCCAAAGAGATCAACACCTTTAAGTTTATAGACGAAAACCGTGGATGGAGAGATATTACGAGAACCTGACATATGGAGCAGAGACGTGCGTACTGACAAAAAAGAACAGAGAAAAGGCAAAAGTGGTATGATATCACAAGAGCCAAGAGAGGGTAAAACAGTAATACGAACATCGCAGACAAAATACAGAAGACGAAATATCCGTGGGAAGGCCATGTAGCCAGATTGGAAAACGGAAGAGGAGCGAAGAAGGTCAGCGTGTGAAAATAGAACAAGAGGCAAACCGAAAAGGAATTGGCGTGAAAGACCAAGGTGGCATCTCGAGGGTAACGAAGGCTGAGGGACAAGGGAAATGAGGCTCAGGGACAAGGGGAATGAGGCTGAGGGACAAGGGAAAGGGATGAGTTTATGAGAGCGATACGTCTGCAGGTGGCTAGACGGTTGCAGATATGTGTATGCATATGTGCACACACGCACACGCACACGCACGCACACGCACACACACACACACACACACACACACACACACACACACACACACACAGGTGTGTGTGTGTGGATTCAACATTTTTCTAACAATAACAATAGCAGTAATGACAAAAATAGTAGTGATGATAAAAAAAAAACTAAAATCGATTGACATTGATACCATAAATATCACCTTGTGTAAATAGCAAACATTCAGAACTGTGGATTTTTAGGTCACCGATTATGATATCAATGTTTTTTATATTGTTGACAGATATTTAGCTGATTTTTTCCCATTGGGGCATCAACGGGGAGTAGCTCCAAACATAAACACATTTCAGAATATAAACCAATAAGAAAAAATAAATAAAGCAACGCACAGAATACCCGAAGAACCAAAAATACCTTAGCCAATACCGAATGTTCCAAGACAGAATCGTCAGAGTCAGAATTAGCGTCTTGTCCAGTGTCAGCTTTGTGTCTGACTGAATGACCAGAACAGAACGTCAGCTTCAGACTCAATAAACCTGCGAGGAAACAGGGCATGGATTCATTGACGTCAGCGATATATGTACATCCAATATCGGCAGAAGTGTCATAGTACTTCTGAATTAGGAAGTCAAAGTGTCAAAATGTCATTGAACTAAACTTCCCTTCAGGTGGGAAAGGGAATGGCTTGATACAGTAAGGATGATGATTGAGAGCACTATATTTAGTACGGTTATCATAATGTATATGGCTGTGATGATAGCATTAGTAACTGTAATCAAATAATGATAAAAACAGGTGTAAAATTAATAATATGATGATAATTTATGAAGAAAAAATATGATATTGATATTCATAATCGTTGTTATTGGG
The DNA here is from genome assembly GCF_019202785.1 of Penaeus chinensis. NCBI lineage: Eukaryota > Metazoa > Arthropoda > Malacostraca > Decapoda > Penaeidae > Penaeus > Penaeus chinensis. The sequence goes on along the minus strand of NC_061830.1, from coordinate 27,343,559 downwards.
ATAGCAATATACATTACAGTAATGATATTGATAACAAAAATAAATAAAATGATAAAACAATAATAACTGCAATAATAGGAATGATAATTGTGATAAAATTATAAGCTGCATTAATAACTTCATGAAAGTAATGATGCTGATATTGGCGAACAACACGGGGGCGAAGCGGATGCTATATGAACGTGTGAAACAAGTTGGGACGAGGACTCGGACAGATTCCACACAAAACTACGGTCAACAAAACAAGACAGATACAAAAAACAGAAGCGCCCTATGACTCACAGTGGCGAAATCATGTGACAAAGGATAACATCACGTGGACGATCAGAAACAAACAAAGAAATCATGAGTGCGAAACAATAAGCAGTTCTAATCGATCGCAATATAGATAATAGTGTATCAATCTGAGGAAATTAACTCGGATGGTAGGTAGACGATGTGATAAAACAGTGTTAAAAATTAGCTTGGGCATAGAAAAGTCCAGATGCGGGTATTTTTCCAACTATAAGAAATAATGAAGAGATAACCAGCAAGGACGTGACCGCATGAGCCTCGTATCAAAAATAAAAGAACGGGTAATATGGACTAGGTTTCAGAGCAGCATCCAATAGCGATGTTGATGCCGGTGAGCCCGTTTGAGGTAATGGGACATGGTGGACAGAAACTAGAAATGGAAGACAGTAACATGGGAATGCTAATCTGGAACATAGGTTTAAGGAAGAAAAAGTGAAGATTTTTATGAACATATTATGAAACTTGATTATCAAATTTAACTAATGTTGTGCCAATATTGTGTTATTGGTTAACGGTTAAAACCTATAAATGTGCTAGACATCACGGGCAATAATGTGTTAGATATATATTAGACAGTTTAGTTAATAAGTGTAATTAAATAATCAAGTGCTTTCTAATATTGATAGTTCAGCGGAAGTGTGTAGGTAGTGAATAGTCCTGTTATTTTCCGACGGAGCTTAAGATTATTTTTTTGTCTATTAAGTGTTTGCTTTTGTCATGATTATTATATTTACTTGCTTGATATTTGATTAATTTATTCACATAAAAATACAACTTAATATGTGCTTGTTGTAATCAACTATTGGTCCTTCTTATGATGATTATTATTTTAGCATAATATTTAACTCACTGAAAATATTTATTTAAATTTAACTATTTGCTTCTCTGATAGTCATTATTCTTTTGTATAATATATAATTAATTTATTAACATTTGATATATTTAATAATTAATTGCTTTTACAATGGTCGCTATTTTGTGTTATAAGATTTGATTAATTAAAATATGATGTAGTTTTGAATGTTGATTTTGTTTTCATCAAGACTCATGACTGGTAATTATATAATAGTGATTCGTAATCCTCTGGTTGTATATATTATATTGCATTGATAATATTCAGTTAATTAATTTCTTAATTCTTTACAAATATTCAACCTTTGAACTGAACTAATTAATAGTATTAATATTGTCACTTTGAAATCATTGGCTTATTATTTACTCTATAATTAATGAGAATCAATAAACATTTATTAATCTAACATAATGTCTTGTAACTGAAGAGCATTTAATATAATGTTGTGGCATAGGAGGCCATAACAACATATGCATATATATCTGTCTCTCTATTGATCTGTTTACACACTCACACACGCACACACACACGCACACATACACACACACCCACACCCACACCCACACCCACACACACATATACACGCACGCACGCACACACTCACACACATATACACGCACGCACGCACACACACACGCACGCACGCACACACGCGCGCGCGCACACACACACACACGCACGCACGCACGCACGCACGCACGCACACACACACACACACACACACACACACACACACACACACGTCAGGTTTATTTTTCATATACATAATAAAATGAGACGTACCAGAGGCAACAGAGGCCAAAGCAATGTGGATTCACACCTGCTAAGTCTACACCGACCTCAAGAAGACGTTGAACACGATGCATTACGAATCACTCTGGGAGTTTCTGAGATTACGAAGAATTCCAACGAGGATTATTGGATTATTAGCATGCCTGTATACTGGTATTAAAAGTACTGCGAAGTGTAGTGGGGGCCTGTCGAGCTTCTTCCCTGTTAGCTCAGAAGTGATGCAAGGCTGCATTTTTACACCAACACTTCAACACTTGCATGGACTGGTTACTGGGTAGAGCTACTGTTCAAATATATTGTATTGGAGTCTCTGGAAACTCCATTGGTGTCTCTAGATGCCTTTAGCAATGAAGCAAAGCCCCTGGGTCTAGAGGTCTCCTAGATCAAGACCAAGATTAAGATTTAGGGAGCCTTCTAGGAGAACCTGTTCAATCAGAACGTGTTTGCAGTGAGGTCATTGAGGTCACAGAGAGCTTAAAACCAGGAAGTCAGTAGACAGATTGTTCTGGTACCAGGGGTCATAACTCTCTCAACAAGAGTATTTGGAGATGCCGGTACCTGTGCAGAAGTTACGTATCTTCAAGGCCCTGATACTGCCAGCTTTACTATATTGTTCAGTACCAATATTTGGACGATAGATAGCTTGTGCCTTGATGCCTTATGTAACAGAGGTCCTTGCGTCGGATCATGGGGTAAAGTTGGCGGGACCACATGTACAGCCAACTGTTACACCATGGAACTGGTATAGGGCCTGTTACTTGCACAATCCGCGTATACAGGCACCTGGCTCGTTTCCCACGGTATGATCCTGCCCACCAGGTTGTCTCTGTTCGAGACAACCTTGGGTGGAGGAGGCCTGGGGCTTGGGCAAATTGATCAGACCTGTCGAAGAACTGAAGATGGGCCGAGCCACTACCCGGCGGCTCACCTTGTGGGACCCGCGTAGGTAGAAACAAAGGCTGGAGGCAACTCCCC
>NC_061830.1:27318145-27325645 GCF_019202785.1 Penaeus chinensis | reverse complement strand
GAACTCACTTCATTCAATAAAAGTATGAAAAGTTTTTTTTATATTTCCTTTTTTTCTTGGTTTCTTTTTTCAATTACTTTTCTTTTCCATTGTCATTAATGAAAAAAAAATATTCAAAGAAAATGTACCGAAAAGGCTCTATAAACATCAGACAGACTGACAGGGTTAAAGAGAGTTAACTCAAGCTCTTATCAATTGCCAAACACTAACGTTTTCGTTTAAGCTCAAGCTTGTTGAACTAATGTTTTATATGCTCCTCGTTGGAGAAATTTCTTTGCAGCGATGGAAGTCGAGTTATATCTTCATATAACATCAACGACACAGATTATAGAAGCCAAAACAAAGAACAAGAAGCTGGGCCAGCGTTAAGTGACGCCTACAGGATACCCCTTACGCCATTTTCTCACTACGTGGGTTTTTAATTTTAAACTACTTTACAACTTATAATTTTCAAATAATTGGTTTCAGTAATTTTTTCACTGTTCTGAGTGCTTAGACATTTTTCAGCTTTTCCGTAGAACTCTTTACATTGCTGAATACAAAAACGAAAATACGTTAGTTTCTTTCCACTTTCAAGGATGCAGATAAGGGAGATTAATATAGTTAGCAAACTTGTTTTATTACCCATCTGCAATTGTAATTACCGTGAAGTATTTCAAAGGATTAACGTTAATTTCGCAACGTTTTTTTTTTCTTGTTTCTTATTCTGTACGTCCCTCTTCAGTTGCCTGCGTCTCTCTCTCCAGGTTATTCTGAAAATTAAAATGATCCAGAAATCTTAAGCTAGTTTTAGTATCCCTAAAAATGTGCCACGGTCTCTTAATCCGAGAGAAATGTGCGTCAAAGGACAAGCTTCACCATTCCACCTACAGAGACGTTACCCATTAAAGGAAGTCACTTCTGAAGTCCTCTCTCAAAGCTTTCCTCTGAGTCTCCGAAGAGAATCACAGCCTGTCTTTGAAGGTGTAAATTCCATTGGGATATATATTCAGCAAAACGAAATGTTTAGCAACTTCGAATTTCACTGTACCTCCGTGAACATTATATTGGAATTATGACGTTACTGGCTAAGTCAACGAATCATTTGGTGTATATATATGATATGGTACATAATATTTTGTGTGTGTTGTTATTACACATAAGCAGTTCGGTCACTATAATATGTATATTTCCGCAGCGAACAAATACAGTTTCTGAATTCCACTTCATTTATCACCGCTAATTAATTTGGCCAGAAACAGGAAGAGCCTGATCTCCCCACGACAAGGATCCGTGTGCGTGTACCAGTCAGAGAACAACTAAACTGCAGGAGAAGAAGGCAACTGCGCAAGCACATATATCATAAGAGCAATTAATCAGGCGAGGCACACTCTCAGTAAAACCGCTTCACCACAGTTAGGAAATGTTTCGCTCCTTCTCGTCACCTGATGATGGCTTTGCTAATTAATTTCTGAGTAGTGTAAGTGACTCCTTTGTGAAGCTTGTCGGGGAATGATTTGATTATTCAGTTTCCTGCAGAAAAAACGCGAGGAAAAGTGCTGGCCTCGCCTTAAATGCTTCTAATTTCATTTTCTTTCGCTGTTAACATTAAAACGTTTGGTAAAGGCGGGATTAATTATTTTAAATCGTAGACATGTATGAGAAAGGATGATTGCAATGCGTAAAATGAATAATAATGAATGCAATGAAAAAAATAAATTATTGTGTTTGTCTAGTTATGCATGTTCGTGAGTGGAAATGTCTTTCTGTGACAATAGCGTTCTCTCTCACTCTCTCTCTCTCTCTCTCTCTCTCTCTCTCTCTCTCTCTCTCTCTCTCTCTCTCTCTCTCTCTCTCTCTCTCTCTCTCTCTCTCTCTCTCTCTCTTCGTCTGTGTGTGTGAGGTTATCCCTCAAGGTATAAATGAAGCGAATCCACAAACCCTCAATATCGGCTAATACTATAGGCACATATGCGTCGCTTTATTCCCTGCCAATAGTCTGGAATTCAAATACATTAATATTGCATAATGACAGAACCAATATTATGACTTCTACAATGATACACAACCAATTCCAGACACGCTATTGATTTCACCGATATCATGCTACAACAGGAATTGGGCCAAATTACCTACTAATGGAAATCATCAACTTTCCAAAAATCAGCTGCTACGAGTAGTGGTTATGCTTGCTTGCAAGAAATGCAAATAGATATTCCAAATTGCTATTATAAATCAGCAATCTGCATGTGAATACTAGGTTATGTAGATGCTGTTATGCTGGTTCAGTGCATTTTGCATCAAATTCCGATGTAACAAGCCTGTCTGCGTGAGTAAATCAAATTATTAGTAATTGATTTTATGATAGATTTCAGTCGCTGTAATCGCGTTATGTTACAGCGGCAGTATGGGTTTTATGTAAAGTACATGATTATTATGCTGGAATTTCTAACTCGGTTATTGAGGCCGACATGTCCGTCCCCAGACTTGATGCTACGTCGGTCTCAGTTCAGTGTTGTTTTTTATGTATTTCACTTTTCAAATACAATATGTAAGTTTTGAGATAATGTTAGTATTATTGCGTAGCACAGTGAAAAGGGCGGTGTGTTTCTTAGTCAAAACTACAGTAATATATTGTTCATTTTATTAAGACACTCTCCTTGCAATATGTTTTAGATTAGTATTTCGCTGATAGATCTATGTCATATAATAACATATATGGTTTTATGGAGCCTATTGACCGTGCTCTTCAGGCAACCCACTCTCCCCGTAAACAGTCATGTATCATTCATGTAGGAATAACACGAATTAACCAAGAGAAATGTGTATATACTGTTTATATATATATATATATATATATATATATATATATATATATATATGTATATATATATATACATGTATACATGTATATGTATATGTATATGTATATGTATATATATATATATATATATATATATATATATATATATATATATCTAATCTCTCTCTCTCTTTCTCAATATATATATACATATATATATGTATATTATATAGAATAATAATAATATTTGTAATAATAATAATTGTAATAATAATAATAATAATAATAATAATAATAATAATAATAATAGTAAAATAATAATAATAATAATAATAATAATAATAATAATAATAATAATAATAATGATAATAATAATGATAATAATAATATTAATAATAATGTTAATAATAATAATAATAAAAATAATAATAATAATAATAATGATAATAATTATAACAGTAGTAGTAATAACAATATCAATAATGATAATAATAATAATAAATAAATAAATAAGGACAATAATCATAATAATAATAATGATAATGATAATGAGGATAATGATAATATCAATGATAATTATAATAATAGTAATATTAATGATCATGATAATAATAATAATGATGATGATAGTAGTAGTAATAATGATGATATTAATTATCATAACAATAATAATGATAATAATAATGATAATAATAATGATAATGATAATGATAATAGTAATAATAATAATGATAATAATGATGATGATAGTAGTAGTAATAATGGTGATATTAATTATCATAACAATAATAATGATAGTAATGATAATAATAATGATAATGATAATGATATTAGTAATAATAATAATAATGATAATAATAATAATGATGATGATGATAATAATGAGAATAATAATAATAATAATAATAATAATAATAATAATAATGATAACAACAACAACAATAATAATAATAATAATAATAATAATAATAATAATAATAAAGCTGATAACAGGAACAACAACAATAAGAATAAAGATAATAAAAGGAACAACAATAATAATCATCATGATGATGATAATTATAATAATAGTAATATTGATAATGATGATGATGCTGATGATCATGATGATGATGCTGATGATATCAATAATGATAGTAATAATGATAATGACAATGTAATATCAAAAACAACAAAAAGAGGAGGAGGAGGTAATGATAAAAATATTACTGCTAGTAGATGAATACAAGAACATCAGAAATGATACCTACAAATTACAGTGACAATCATAGGAACCAGAAAGCATTCACAAGTGCGACGCTCTGTCTGTCCGTTCACCTGTCTGTCTATCTGTTTGAAAGCTAGCAATGAAGCCGGAAAATCGACAGCAAAGCGATGAATGATATCGATGCTGATGTCAGTAAGGAAACAGGCCTTTTGCATGTCACTGTCCTGGAGATCGCTCTGAGGACGAGGTCCAGCCGAGAGCAGCATCACAGCGGCCAACCTTCCTCAAGCAGCTGGCAAGCCCGATGGAACCCTGGCAGGAGACCTTACTGCGGAGATCGACATCGGCCTTACGCATGTCAACGTGGATCGGGTACGGAGGGTGGGCGCCATTCGGATAGCGGCACAAGCAACCACCCAGGCAGACTCTTTATTGAACTCAGCACCAATAGAAACAAAATCAATTGTCTCAGCAGAAGAACTAAAGAAAACCTTAACAACTCTGATAGTTTCAGGAACGTGGAACTGTATCAAGTTCTCAGTAAAGCCCAAATTATCGACAGACACAACACTAAGGAACTTATGAAGGCGGGAAAAATGGTTGATTTCCGTCTCAACGGGATGGCGCGAATCGTAGCCACGGAGGGAGACGAACCAAGGAGCAGTTGGCACTAACGGGCGCAGAGGGCGGGGGAGCGAGGGCGAGGGCTGAGGCGACACCCAGGCCGCACAGAACACATACTGCATGTGACGCTGAATACGCAGATACGCAACTCGACTTCCTGCTTTACTCTAGGTGGATGACATGGGCACATTCTGGTTTTAAACTTGAAACGAGCGCAGTGCGACAAATCAGATGACTTCGTTATCCCATAAATAAAACTGGAGAAAGATCAGGTTATAAATGTCCAGAATACAAATACAACAGAAATCCAGCCGTGAGGCCCGTCAGAAATTGGAGCAGATTATTGTTATTATATGGTTTTATAGTTTTGACATTTTAAGAATAGGTAAACTGTACGAAGGGATTCTGCCCTCACTTTTTGAACACAAATCTTCCAAATTTCAAATTCTACTTCGAGTTGTTTACCCCCCCCCCCCGGCAAACTCCCCCTATGGCAAAGACCCGCATGGATTTTTCCGCACTGCTTACACTTGTAAGCCCAATCTCTGCATCGCCGTGGGGGGTCTTTAACTCTAGAGTCGGCAACTTGACGATACAGTCAGTGGTCTAGCGCCAGACAGGGTGACTAACGCGCACGGGAAACATTTTATATTATACGTGTGTAATGCAGGTGAATGTGTTATCAACGGCAGGGTAACGGCAGGTTAACATGTAGATGACTGGACTAATGGAGGATCATTTAGGTGGACATGCAAAAGTTGACATTTCTGACTTTCACAACTCGTTAAACAGTAAGAAATTTCAAATAATTTCCCTTTAAACAGAGAAGCTACCAGGAAATATCGATGCAGAGAATTTAGCCAGGGACAAATAGACAACAATTACGAAACTGTTTTGAAAACGCAAGGTGACATTATGGATATGTATATGAACCCTGTTCTGTTACAAAATAAAAAAGAAGTGAAATGCCGGAGAAAAATGAAGCCCTGGAGGAAGTCGGAACTGGATGACTTATGGAAATTGGCGACAGCAAAAGGCGAAGGCCGATACCATAGAGAAGTCCTCAATTTTAAAAATCACATTTAAAACAGTCACTCTTTATTTGACAAATTGTCTCCTTTATAGTCTATTTGATGAATATTTTGAATTGGGCTTTTGCCAGTCAACTTTTGGGCAGGCAACTGTCAGTCCTATTCCAAAAGGGACAGACAGATCAGAGACTACCCCTAAATTACCGTGGGAAACTTTACTCCTTTGTCATATATAACAGACTAAATACTTGCCCTGAATACAATTATATTCTAGCTGAAGAGAAAAATGGCTTCAGAAAAGTCACTGAAGGGAGGGAAGAGATACATTTTAGCAGGGTAGAAAAGCTCTTCCTTTTTGTTAATCTCTTGAACACTGGAATAACAGGCAAATTATAGTAGGACATCAAATCATACTATCATAACAACACATGTCGCGTCAGTGTAAATGGGTACTTTGAAGATTCCTTTGCAAATAACATAGGGGTGAAACAGGGAGATGTGTTAAGTCCATCTTTTAAAATTATTTAGCTAAAGAAATTGAAATGAGTAATGATGAAATTCGGAGATCAGTTACTGTCAATCCTATTATATGCAGATGATATTGCAATCCTTGCATACAATGAAGGTGACCTTCAGAAGCTCCTCGATATGATATATAGTTGGTGTATGAAATGGAGGCTGCAGATTAATAATGATGATCCACAAATGCTACATGTAAGGAATGGGGTTCAAAACATTTTTTAAAATATTACGCTTACATCCCCAAAGTGACTGACTGCGGCGAGGGAGTATGGGGATTGGGGTCATACTTAGATAAAGAGAAAGTACACAGTCAAGCGCTCAGTCACAAGTATTGCTTACACTTATGTGGGAATCACAAATACTGTCCCTTGGCGGCTCTTCGGGAGGAAATGGGTTTCACGCCAACTGAGATCCGACGAAAAGGTAGAAATGTTGCGCCCGTGGGACCATCTCAGTCAGCTAAGTTCCAAAAGGCTCCCTCGTATAATATTCGAGATTGAATACGGTAGGAAACCTAAGCTAGTGCGCAGACGTACGTCACATTTTCGATCAGCTCAATAGATCAAACATATTTTACGAAAAACGTAAATGTTAATACAAAACCTAAACTACGGGCTATACAGAACGTTAAAAACGCGTTTCACACAGAACAACATATATAACGGGATCTGTCGCGAAATTCACGCTCAGTTTTCGCACAAAATTGTGTCCGTATATTGCCTCTGAAGATGGAGAAAGGGCGATATTGTGGTCTCTCCGTATAAGAAGAATGTGTGACTTTTGCGACCTGAATCAGGTAGAAGATGAAATCCTTTCCTCCTTTGTTGTTCCTTGTATGAAGATGTCAGACTGCCATTTCTAGAAAAATGTTAGCAGATACATCCACATTTTCTCACTATGAATTAATTGGAGAAAATAAGTTTCTTTTTGCAAAACTAACAAATTCTTACAGCCTCCATTGATTTTATAACAACTGCCTTCCACACAAGAAAGGTAACCTTGTAACTATTTGTCCAAACTTTTATCCAAACTTAATATTTAACTCTAGCCATACATTTAAACCATGATTTTAGTGATGTATATGTATTGTGCTATTGCAGATTATATGATATGTGTTGGTCACCCTATCCGGCGCTAGACCACTGGCTGTATCGTCATATTGCCGACTCTAGAGTTAAAGTCCCCCACGGCGATGCAGAGATTGGGCTTACAAGTGTAAGCAGTGCGGAAAAGTCCATGCGGGTCTTTGCCATAGGGGAGTTTGCCGGGGGGAGGGGGGGGTATAAACAATTCGAAGTAGAATTTGAAATTTGGAAGACTTGTGTTCAAAAAGT
>NC_061830.1:27303145-27305645 GCF_019202785.1 Penaeus chinensis | reverse complement strand
TATGGAAAAAGAAAATTTTATGTAGACAGTACTTCGTGGAATTTATGAAAAATACATATTTTTTCCAACATTACCGGGCATTCATCTCACTCTGCTCTCTAAAAGTTACCTAGAAACCGCTCGCCTGTTGGCCGGTGGAAAGCAACGGGGCAATTTTCTCCCCACAATCATCTCGCCCTTATCGGCACATATAGGGGAGAAATATGAGCTCTTTTTCTTTTTCTTTCAAAATTATCATCTCCTACGAAATCTTTTAAATGTCAAAGTTGATAGGATAAGCTAATAAGACCCCCAAAGGAAGCACTTTATTTTAAAAATATGTTTCTAATTCCGTTTTATACTAGGGTGACGGTTAAGCTGTAGTCGGATCGGCATCAATATTCAACATCTCGATGCTTTACCTCCTAAATCTATTTTTTTTTTTTTTTTTTTTTATCTCTTGAAACAAAACAACTCTTTCAATTTGCCTCTTTCTTGCAAATTTGTCTCATATTCAATTAAAACCCCGCATACATTTTTTTTCTTCCTTTTATATTATATTTTCTCACTCCGTAAGTAATTTCTCTCTTATATCAATGTCGTTCTTCTCTTCAGGTACAATACTTATCCCTTTCCCTTTTTCAGTTCGTTGCCGACACGAAAATACTATATATACACAATGTCATATGATTCATCGCACTCGTTCAGGCAACCCGGGACAACATCACATGCCCGTGGCCGCGCTCTACCAATATTGCTCTCCTCGGCGCAGTACTATATCCAGCGTGTTTTCTTCGATTAAGATATTGAAGCAATCTTTCGGGTGCAGTGCAGTAGGAAATTTGAACAACTATCACTGTTGCTTTGTAGATAATGCAGGCTTAGTGAAGGATGATACACTGTTTTATTTTTTCTTCAATTGAAAAATATCATTACAGTTTCATATTACTATGCATATTATTGTTATAACATCAGTATCGGTTTCACTGAATCCTAATCCTAATACAAACTACCCGTTAAACAACAAGGCGCGAGGGTTAAAACAAGTAGGCTCAAGAAATATAAAATAATCGCAAGATTAAACAAATAGACACAATAGTGAACAAAGAGTCACAAGAGTGAAGACATAGGCTTAAGACTGAACAAAAGGCGCGAGGGTGGGAGGTGAAATGGGGCCGGGTCGAAATCAGCCCTCGGCGTCGCGGGCGTAATCTCCGTTAGTGCTCTCTCCTCTTGATCTCGGGAGCGACGCCAAGCGGGTCCAGCTGCTGCCGTTTGTGTTCCGGACGTTGGAGGCGCGTTTGACAGATATTGCTGAAGTCTAACGTCAATTATTTCGTGATTTGCTGGAGTGTTACTTTTACTTAAGTCCAATTTGTAAATAGGAGTATTGAGTAACGTATATAACTAATGCATTTGCATTACTATATCAATATATAATGTTTTAGATACTAAGCAGGTATTTTAGTTGAGATTTATTTTTATCTTTTAAACAACCAATCTCCTTTTGACACCAAAACCTATTTCGTCTGTTATATTTCATATATCCTTTACCTATGATGTTGACCCTTTGCCCGACTGATATAACTGTCATATGATCTTCAGTACAGTAAGATATATGCCAGATCTCGTTTATTAATCATTACTGTCATGGTGATGTGATTATGATGTTAAAACAGATTACGGTAGAACCTAACAGGCATAAAACATTCAAACGGAATGTAGATACAACGGGAGAGCCAAACTAATCAATGATGTATGCTAACATTATCCCACCAAATACCAAGATCACGACCAACTCTTTCGAAAGAGATAGGCACAATTAAACATTTATGAAAGAAGGAAAGAGAAAGAAAAGGAACTGAAGGCCTCGCTAAATGTCATGTCTCGGTTAACAGAACAGCGCTAGCCCCTCCCCTAGCACCACCTGGAGTTGGATGTCGCTCTTGGAAAGTGTGGGGCCAAGATCGCTCGCACTCGCCATGACACTTAGCCTAGTGGCCTTCGCTTATTTGATTTTAAGGTATATGATTTGTTAATATAGATAAAGAAATTACTTAATATCATGATAACACTAACGTATATAATTCAAGCAAAACATGTTTCGTAAAAAAAAAGTATATGTTCAACGATAAACCTTACATGAATATCATAAACTAGATTTTAGCACAGAAAACATGATATAAACAAAAATATGGACATAATAGTAGTCAGAGTCCATGAACCAAAGTTTTTAATCTCTGCAGTTAACCCTCTATACACACACACCGTACTAACAACAACAACCATAGTATAAATGATCACAATTCAGATTAGAACTTCGCATTAAACCATTAGTATATATCAATCATTACTGAGCGAAATGGTGTATCAACGTATAGTGCTCTGCATCAACGATTGATATATTTTGTAAGCTTATCTGACAACTGTTAATATGCAGTTTTGACGCAAGGTAGAAACAGATGGCAGGAAATTGTCATTTTGTCAGGTTGGTTAATGATTTGCCTTGTTCACTGAACTG
>NC_061830.1:27280645-27283145 GCF_019202785.1 Penaeus chinensis | reverse complement strand
GCAAATTAATTTCAATTCGGCTTGAATGTCTTTGTTTTAGATTAAAAACGAGTTTGATAATGAAACATCGCGTTGATATTACATTGCATGGCCGTCCACCGCCCTGCCGAGGCTTCCCCTGGGGCATCGAGCATCCACACTTAGGGTGTATGAAAGAGAGCGATTATTAGATATTGCTTCTTTTTTCCGTGGTTGCAGAAAAATGCAGTTTTCAATATGACAATGTGCATCTCTTTTCCCTGAGATATATGGTTGGGGAGTTACAGAGAGAGACGTGAGTATACAGGAGGGATATAAAGATCGATAGAGAAATTGGATAATGGGGAAATAGTTAAAGAGACGAAGAGACAGATAAATCAGAGAGGAGTAATAGGGGAGAGCAACAGATCGCCTACTTAACCTCTGAAATAAAATGCTGTTTGTCCACATAATTCATAACATTATTATACAATGTATGATTTAAAGTGTGGTATTCGTCATATCCTAAGTGATAAGGCATAAGCAAACGATTTATTTTATGCATTGTATACATATAAACATACTTGCATATATGTAAAAATTCATATTTTTTACTGTGAAGGTCTTACTTCCAAAATCTTCTCCGTTCCTTTTCTCTTTCCGCTTTACATTAAATATATATGTTGATTTTTTCTTGTTTACACTCTCATCCTTTCCCCGAGAAGAAACATCCAATGAAGCAAAGGAGAGAACGGAAGGAAACGTCCTGGCAACTGTTCCCGGCTCCTCCTTGTCCCTGTGCGAGAAATTCCCTGCCCTTCCCCACACGCCAGCGCCTCTTCGCGAGGGGAGGAGGCGAGGAACCAAGCTCTCCACGCACGCCAGAAAGCTTCCAAATCTCGCCAAATGTAGAAACCTCGTGGCAGCTGAGGAAACCCGAAAGAGGAGAGTTATAGGAAGGTTTCTGAACGATTTCTGAATGACTCGTCTGCAAGAATCTCTCCTTCGTGGCTCTTGCAACTTCCAGGCAAAGTCCTGTGGGCCCGGAAATGTGTTTAAAAAAAGCCGTCATTATGAATATTACACACTATAAAAGATTGCGTGTGTGCATGTGCAGGCACGTGTGTGTGTGTGTGTGTGTGTGTGTGTGTGTGTGTGTGTGTGTGTGTGTGTGTGTGTGTGTGAAAGAGATAGATAGATAGATAGATAGATAGATAGAGAGAGAGAGAGAGAGAGAGAGAGAGAGAGAGAGAGAGAGAGAGAGAGAGAGAGAGAGAGAGAGAGAAATGAGAGAGAGAGGGTGAGTGGGGAAAGAGAGAGACTAAACTTTCAAGCAGAAAAAAATATGAATGAATATATTTGGAAAACCCAGGAACGACAGTCGGGATCCAATATGATATTTCTGTCAAAATCGTAACTCTGCAACATTGAAACAGGCCGAGCAACATGCACGTCAATCATCGCTCTTCACAGCCAAGACAAGTGCAACGAGGAGGTGTCAGTCCGCTTTTGCAACGTCGAAACACCACAACCATACGCCAGCGTTAGTTTTTTCTTCTTTTCGTCTACTTTTTCCTCCTCCACCTCCTCCTCCCCTTCATCCTCCTCCTTCTCCTCTTCTTCTTTTCCTTCTTATTATTACTTTTCATTTTCTTCTTATCATTATTATTTTACTTCTTTTCTTCTTCTTTTCTTATTTCTTTCTTTCTTGTATTCGCAAAGATACAAAAGTAAGTCTATTTCATAGTAAATATTGTGTGTGATACTCGCTTGGTCAGAATTTCGGAAATAGTATTTGGTTGGTCGAGATATTCTGATTCGTAGTGGATGATTCTTTTTCCTCTTTTTTTCTCTTCTTTCTTCGTTTTCTTGAAAGACATGTGTGAAATTTAGATCAAATATCCATATTGACTAAAGGGCATTGGGTTCAACCTCGAAAACGATAACTATTCCCACGTGAACTGATATAAATCACGTGAAGAATTCCTGGTAATAATATGACTATTTGCTTTATTGAATCATACGGTCAATTATAATTCTACTAAAACACGGTCATCAGTAAATCTGGACCAGTACATAATTATGAGTTCTAGCAGTGCTCTTGTCCGCTAATCCATCTGCCAGTCAATCATTTTATCACACACACGCACACATACACACACACACATATACACATACATACACACATACGCACACACACACACACACACGCGCGCGCGCACACACATACACACACACACACACACACACACACACACACACACACACACACACACACACACACACACACACATCTACACACTCACACACACATCTACACACACACACACACACACACACACACACACATCTACACACACATATACACATAGACACACATACAGACACACGCGCGCGCACACATCTATATCTCCTTAATTTCCGTTATTCAATTAGCATAAAGTTCCGCCAAGACTCAACCCAGGAATACTAGGGCATCGAATTCCATTTCTTAAATCTGTTAGCTTTGTGTTCTGCTTCATCGCTTTGTCAAGAAACGCAT
>NC_061830.1:27218145-27220645 GCF_019202785.1 Penaeus chinensis | reverse complement strand
CACGCCCGCCTGCATCGTCTCCTCAAAGCTCACGCTTCCCCCTTTCACAGACTCGATGGTTCCCGTGCATGTCACATCTACGGATGGGACGGCGCTTGTCACACCTGACTGCATCCGTGTGAAGGGACTCTGTGCTCTCCCTGCGATCTATGAGGTAGCCAACAGAAAGAGTGCATTGCGCCTGATCAACGCAACCTGCACTCCTGTTCGCCTTTTTCGTGGGACACGAGTTTGCGACTGTGAAGTCACCGACCTCCCAGTCGTTGAAGTAAAGCACCCAATCGCACCTGTCTGCAACATGTCAGCTACTATGAACGCCCCTGATGCACCCAGACCTGAAGAGACTCTGTGTGCGTTCCCGCCTATGGACTTTGCAGAAGGAGATGTTCTCCGACGACTACTGAAGGAGTTGCCCTCCTTACTTCCGACCAAGGACCGCCCCTTGGGACGCACCGATGTACTTCGACATCGAATCGACCTCATTCCAGGTACAAAGCCTATTTACATACCTTCTTACCATATTCCTCACAGCCGCCGAGCTCAGGGCATCATCGAACCTTCTCCGTCACCATGGTCAGCTCCGATGCTACTCATACCCAAGAAGGATGGATCTCTGCGCCCCATTATCGACTACCGCCGCTTGAATGCCGCCACAGTTCCTGACTGCTACCCCATACCGTCGATACGTACTCTTCTCCAAGAAGTAGGTGGGGGTCATGCTATCTTTTCATCGATAGACTTAGAACACGGATTCTTGCATGTCTAGATCGATCCATCTTCAAACGACCTCACCGCCTTCTCCACTCCACATGGACATTTTGCTTTCACTAGAATTTCAGGAATTCACCCATTACCTTCTCGAGATTGATGTCACTGATTATGCAAGGCTTGATTGGTGATGTAGCCTTCCTCTACATAGATGACTTACTTATCGCCTCCAAGTACATTGCAGACCACGAACATAAGTTGAAATTAGTCTTCCAGCGCCTTGCCGATGCGAACCTGACTATAAATGTCAAGAAATGCCAGTTCTTCTGCAAACTGACTGAGTATCTGGGCCACACCGTCGACTCAACCCGATTATGCCCCAACGACAAAAAGGTACGGGATGTACAGAATTTCCCGGCGCCATCTTCAGTCACTCAGGTAAAATCTTTCCTTGGTCTCGCAGGATTTTACCGTCCCTTCATCGAGAAGTTTGGAATCGTCGTCGAACCTCTGACCTGCCTCCTGAAGAAAGACATGCCGTTCACCGGGTCCAGTGAACAGCAACAAGCATTCGAAGCACCCAAGCAACGCTTCACCGAAGCTCCAGTTCTTTCATTCCCTGACTTTAATGAGACTTTCTATCTCGCCACAGATGCTTCATCAATAGGGCTAGGAGCCGCCCTTATGCAACGCTACAAACCCATTGCCTTCGCCAGTCGAAAATTGAACCAAGCCGAGAGAAATTACTCCGTCACTGACCTCGAAGCCCTCGCCGTCGTCTGGACCCTCAAGCACTTCAGAGAAATCATTTTAGGTTACGATATTCACGTTCTAACGGATCATTGTCCACTTAAGTATATCCTCACAGATTCAAGACATGTCAAAGGTCGTCAAGCCAGATGGGTAGACACGCTTCTGGAGTTCAACCCCAAGATTGACTACACACCCGGCTCAGCTAACAAGGTAGAGGACGCGCTATCATGTAATGTCTCAGTCAATCACCTTTCTGTCCTCAGCCCCTATGAACTCCAGGCGAAGCAACGTGACGACCCACTGTATACCGACATCATTGCTCACCTCGAGGATAACACTAAGCCTCCACCGAAGAACCGAAACGATGGCGATGGCCTGCTCTTCCGGAAATCAGCTCACAAGAAATTACGTGGATCCAAGCAACGTCATACTTACCACCAACTGGTCATTCCCGAAGTCCTCGTCCCTTCAGTACTCAAGCTACTTCACGATTCTCATACTTCGGGAGATCAAGGTATTTTCAAAACTTTGAAGTAAGCACATTCTCGCTACTATTTCCCCAGACTTGGCCTACGAGTTATCGGTCACATGAAAAGCTGCCAGATCTGTCCCCTCTACAAAGGTCACACCGTCGCCCCAGCGCCTGCACTCACTTACGACATACCAGAACGACCCTTCGTCAGAGTGAGTATGGACATTCTATCCGGTTTCACTCCCACAGAGAACCGAAATCGCTACCTGCTCGTCATGATTGACAATTTCAGCCGCTAAACTGAGCTCGCCTCTATCCCTGACAAGAGCGCGGAGACAGTCGCTCGTGCCTTCCTCTCTCACGTCATCTGTCGCCATGGTGCACCTGAGCAACTCATGTGTCACAACGGTACCGAATTCACCAATCGGGTTCTCAACAGCCTATGTAAACTTCTTAACATCGACCTTGTCCATATACTGCCATACAGACCTCAAGCAAATGGCCTCGTCGAAAGACTCAACAGAACGATCCTGAACGTCCTCAGAACCTCCATCAACGCCCAAGATA
>NC_061830.1:27200645-27203145 GCF_019202785.1 Penaeus chinensis | reverse complement strand
CTCAAATTTCATAGACAGGCCTCGAACCTAGGTGACTCTGGGAATGCGACCGGAGGGCCAGTACTAAACCAATTATGCCACGCGACCCACTAAAAGTATATCTGACGGTTTCGAATTTCTACATCAATTTCCACTGAGTGCCCATGTGTGTAAAACCTCGCTATCATTACTCATGTATGAGTAAATAGGTAATGTCTATGGAGCTAGTTAGATCCTAGTTTTGCACTCCTTTTAGTGGGTCACGTGGCATGGTTGGTTTAGTACTGGCCTTCTTACCAGATATATATCTAAATCAATGTGGTATTGTATTATTCCAGCTGTTATATGTATATATACATGCGTATATATATTATACATATGTATATACATACATATATATATATATACATATATGTATGCACAGATGGACAAAGAAAAAACAGACTTGGCTGTAGATAACATAAAGAGGCCAAGGGCCCACAACCAGATGGCGTGACAAATTAACGAAATATGGGACCATGACTGTAAACAAAAATCGCAAGAGAGACTAGGTTGGACAAGTGGATTGATTCAGGCTGATGATGATGATATTGTGAGGTCTCCGACCCTTCTCCCCCACCATCCTGGACCGTAACTCCTCTCCCCCCCCCCCCTTATCCTCCTCACCCTTGTTTCCCTTAGTCTCCCCTACCTCCCTTTTGCTTTAGTCTCCCCCTTTACCCTCTTCTCCAACCTTTTCCTCCCCCTTTCTCTCTCTCTCTCTCTCTCTCTCTCTCTCTCTCTCTCTCTCTCTCTCTCTCTCTCTCTCTCTCTCTCTCTCTCTCTCTCCCCCCCCCCCTTTTTCTCCACGTATCCTGACACCCATACCCTATTTACTCTACTTGCTATCCTTCGTCTCTCCTAAATACTTTCATTCTCTTGCTCTCACTTCTTCCTCGTTCATTTCTTCGTTCCCTTTCCTTTCATTTTCCTCTTTCCCCTTCCTAATCTTGCGTCCCCCCTTACTTTCTATCATGCTGATCTTTTCTCCTTCCCCGTTCCTTCGTTATGCTATCTTACCCTTTACTCTCGTTTTCTCCAATTCCTCTTTCACTCCTTTCGTTCATTTCTCTTCTCTTCTACTTTGATCTACGTTCTTGTGTATCTTTCTATCCCCCATACTAGTCTCCTCGCTTTCTACTCTTTCTATTCCCCCGTTGACCTTACTAATTTCTTTCATTTCCTCATTTCTTTCATTTCCATCTCTCTGTCCTTTAATTTCTCTCATTTTAGTCCTTTTCCTTAAGCTTTCGTCCTCACATCTACCCTCTACCCCCTACCCTAGTACCATACCTATCCCCTTGACACCCTTGATATCTGAACCCTGAATCCTGAACCCCGAATCCCGAACCCTGAATCCTGAACCCCGAATCCCGAACCCTGAATCCTGAACCCCGAATCCCGAATCCCGAATCCTGAATCCCGAACTTGGGTAATCCAGCGGGTGGCGCTCAAGCACGCTGGAGATGATTCCTTCACACACAACACGGATACACTGATACTGCTAGACTTTGTAATTAGTGAAGTGTATAAATTAGTGAGGTGACTTATTTTACGTGTTTTTACCGTGTTATTTTATATTATTCGGTCTTTTAAGGGTAGATGGGGATCTTAATATCTTGCTCATTCTCTTATACACTAATTTTAATTCTTAATGATTTCGACGCTTTTATTAATCGTTTTAGTACCAAACCCCTCCCCTTTTTTCCCTATTATTTTCATTTTACGTTATTTTGTTTTTATCATTTTAAAACTTGCTTAAATCCCTGGTTTTAAAATTAATAATTTTTATTAGTCTTGGGTAACTGTTTTATGACTTTAGACTCTTATTTTATATATGTAAAACTTGCCACGTCACCCCCTTAATTGTTCTTTTTACTTATTAATGGGGGCTCACAGAAGATACTCGGGATAGGGAATATATTATGAATGATTTTTACCGTGTTGTGACTATTATTTTTATAATCAAATGTATTGTTTAATTTTTCTTACTTGCTGTGTTTTTAACACTCCGTTAATCTTTCTAAATGTTCCTTTTTAGTAGGTTTTTCACCTGACTGCTTTATAGTTTTATTTGTGTCTATTGTTAATATTTCATAGAGTTTACAATGTGTTCTTAATTATTTACTTTTTATCCTGTTCAAATAACAGGCCACGTCACTGTGGCAACAAACCTGTATAAATACACCTGCGAAATAAATCTAAAGGAAGTTGTCTCTGGACTCGGTGTTTGAGTGTACCCCTGGATTACCCTATACTGTGGCGTCGCTGGAGCAGCAAGAACAAGGTTGTGTTTGAGCCATTTTTACATGCCAGTTAGGACAGTGCTGGATGTGGGCATTTAAGCTAACACAGGGTTTACCAAGTTTTATTGGCCAGCACCAGCCAGAGATACCCCATTCATTTTTTTAAGTTCAAGTATTTTTATGTACCCGTTCCTTCAGGAAGTTTTTTTTATCGTATTTATATTTTATTTACCTGT
>NC_061830.1:27173145-27178145 GCF_019202785.1 Penaeus chinensis | reverse complement strand
ATTACCAATATACTGAGAAAGAACAATTTCCCTTATCAACTTCATTGAACGTAACGTTAAGAAAGCCCCTAATAGACTCCTAGTTCCAGATGTACCCATTCTAAATGTTCCTATAAAAAAAAAAAAAAAAAAAAAAAAAAAAAAATATGTAAAACTACCTTACCTAGAGGACTATTAGTTACAACCTTGAGATAAAACTATCAAACTTAATTAAAACACAGTATTCCGTTGTCATCTCAAATAGTGTATGTACAACACCCCTTATTCAAATTTAAGGATATAATTCCTTTACATTTTTCAATTATTTATATATTCTCGTGCAGTAACTGTGATGCTACTTACATAGGGATAACATTCCGTAACCTTTTCATGCATATTGAAGAACAGTTAACAAGAACAACAAAATCCTTAATAAGAATTCATTCTGAGCTAACAGATCATTTTGAAATCTTAGGCTCATCCCAATTTGATTTTGATCTTAATACCCTAGAGAGCTTATAGATTTGGAAAGAAAAGCCTAACTTCAATTAATATTTCTCTCCCACAGACACTGAACTATCAAATAGACTACCAATGTCAGTTATTATTCAATTTCTTTAAAACATTTAAGTCCCCCATACGTTGCACTGAATATGGTTTTCTTTCTGACAATAGATCCTGGTTTGGTAGACAACAATTCCTTCTCATTGGTCCCTTAGCCTCGTGTGAAACAAGCCTACTTCCCGTCGCAGCCTTTCGCCAATGGAACTTTGTTAAAATTATGGTTAGCAATGTTCTAAATCCACAATTTCTTAGTTCTTTAGACCTTTCATGCATATTGTAAAAAATAACGTGTGAAAAATTCAGGATCATGAATTTATGATATAAAATAGGCAGCCGGCTTCCCCACTCAACACGATACTCTTTGTTTGTGTGCACTGAAATTAAGTTATAACTTAATTGTAAATTTCGTAAAATATTTAGTAATATTGTCAATCCATTTATATTATTGTGACTTCCTATAGTAACTACAAATGTCTTAAATGTGACAGACATTCTTTATTTTTCCTGATGCATCTAGTATCCTAGTAATTGCTGTTGAACTTATAATCACATAAATTGCATCATTCTTAAAAAAAAAATGGTAAAAAAAATGGAGTTTCCTTTGCATTTCCTTTGCTCATATTAATATCAATTAGCCTAGACTATACCAGTCTCTTGTAATATATATGTTTCAATTACTTACTCTTTTAACATTTTATGACATTTAGTTATTTATTTGATTGCATTATTATTACCTAGATGTATATATTATCTCAATAGATTTGTCCATATATTTTTCAATTTACACGTGAAGATGGGCGAAAGTACGCTCGAAACGTTTGGATGTGCTTATTAACGGACCGAAGTACAACGTTTAGTTTGTATCTACCCAATGATGATCTTTGTTGCAATGTTGGTTTTTAGATTCTTGTATGTGTGTATATGTGCGTGTGTGTGTGTGTGTGTGTATATATATATATATATATATATCTTTCTATTCACACAGAGATACACACACACATATATATTTATATGGGGTGTATTTATATATGTATATATATTGTCTATATATACGTATAGTAAGTTTATATTTCACTGTCTTTTTAATATAATTTGTTAAACATTAGCTTTTCTGTCATTGCTGCATAAATGTTTTAATATCCTAAATGATAAATTGAAAGTTTTGAACAAGTAAAATATTTAAAATCCATGTGAAATGTGAAGTAGTGAATGTTTTAAAAAGTGCCAGTGTTGAAATGTGTTCGAGAGTTTTGTTTACAATGTTATATGCTCTTAGCTTTAGACATTTCTATTGGTTACTGTCTATGGATTAAAACTTATTTTGAAAATATGCATTGCGTCTGTGTGTTATGTAAACAGGGAGGTGCGTATAAATTAGTTTGTCTTTTATCACAAATTAATATGTCTGACATTAAAATAAGGGGCTCTTCGGGAACACAAATCTAACTCTTAACGCTAACGAAAAAAAAAAAAAAACTTTGCTGCCAGTTCTGTCCAAGCGTGACGTCATTGTTATGGTTCCACTCATCGTCTGTGTGTATAGTATTAGGCTGTCTGTCGTAGGTTTAGATTATAAGTTTTTAAAAAAATCATGTACTATTATACAAATATTATTAATAAAAATATTGCAGAGAAAAGCCAGGAACGTGCTAGATAACCGAAAAAACATTCCTGTGATATTACATTGAGTGTACATTATGGCAGTGAATGAGCATTATAGATATTTACAGTATTTATTCGCAAAAAGTCTTTATAGACGGATGTTTTCTCGAATGGTTGGAAACGAACGTGGTTGACAACTGCTCTTATCATGGAAAGAACTCGCTCTCTCCAACCCCTGGAAAGTTAACATTCACAAGAGAAAACAACAATATGAATCCGATCAGTAGAGATAAGAAACATATGCTTGTTAGTGAAAGTTAAAGTCACTGATGTTATAAATAAAAGATAACGTAAATTTATTAGAGATAGGGCTTATTCTATATATTGATTCCTGTTTGACATTGAAATAATCGAGGAAGTCATCGAGATAATTAACGGGAAGTAAAGTTTAGAAGTGTACAACGTTGTCCTAATACAATATCAATGCAGAACACTTAATAATCCACATAAGAAAAAATATACATACCAATTACTAGCACTTGCATTTTGTGTCACATATAGTATTCTACGACAATGTAGTTTGTCCATTTTGATCTCCCGTTTTCCTTTATGAATTGGAATTGCTTTAATGAAGAGCATGGTAATCTCTCGCAGTGTAATACAGTAGGGAGATCTCGGAATATCATTACTAAGGTCAATGTAAGCCCATGAACCTCATATTTGAATAAAATAATAAAAAACAACAATAGTGCAATTGCTACATAGACAGATGATGCCAATGTGCTATTATTTTATTAATTATACATATACATACGCACATACGTGCACACACACACACACACACACACACACTCATGTGTGTGTGTGTGTGTGTGTGTGTGTGTGTGTGTGTGTGTGTGTGTGTGTGTGTGTGTGTGTGTGTGTGTGTGCATATTCATATGTATAATTATGTATACGTATGTATATATATATATATAAATTATATATATATATATATATATATATATATATATATATATATATATACACATGGCTCCGACCTTCCTTCCAAAAGGCCGCATTTCAGGCATGTGGAACGTCCGAGGGGTAAATGTGCCTAACCTTAGTGACAGCAGCGTAGGTGTAAAACTCATTAAAAACTTTCCTGTTTAACATGTCTCCTTGTTATAGTAATTAACACGGTTGCTTTCAGCTCGGGTGCCCTCGTTCCCTCCCACGGTACTAATAATATCCGCTCAAAATAATATACACGAATAATAAAAATGACAAAACACATACTAGTTTCACTGAGGAAGGCTGCAACATGAAACTCAATAGCATAGTTTTTTCCCTACTGAAGGAATTCGACATTGGATATCATAAATATATCTCCGTACATTTTTTCCCATGTGCTAATATCACGGCCGCGAAAAAAAGCATCTTCCAAGATCCGCGAGGCAAGGTCTGTTGGCGCCTGCTGTGGCATCTAATAATGTGCATTTTATTTCGATATCACTCTGAGGCTGTCGTGCAGGGTGTGATAGGGTGAAACTAAAAAAAAAAAAAAAAAAAGCGAGACAGTGAGGAAATGCAACGCAAACCTATTTTGTAAGCGTGCACTGCATTAGTATATTCAAATAGATAAATTGAAGAATAAGATAAAGAGCTAATAGAAAAGATAGACCATTAATGCTATGCCTGGTTACATATGACAGTACATATATAAGAATCGATTTATTGATTATTCATTGCCGGATCTACCAGAGGAACAACAAAACATAAACTAGACATCCATTAAAGGCCGTCAGTCGCTGCCCTGTGTGCCGCCGGGTAATATTTTCATCGTAATCTCCGCTTCGCCAACCTCACCTCAGCCAAACAATGAAGAGTGGAAATCGTTCCTGAAGTATATTGCACACGGGACTCGTCAAAATAACGATGACAGCTTCGATTTTTCGGAACTATGTGTGCTATGATCCGCATTTCCAGTGGGAACGGAATTGCGGACAATTCTTTGAAAACTGTCGGTCGGAACATTCAGATACGCATATAGATCCTTAAGCTGTAAAACGAGACAGAATTTTGAAATGTGTATTCACGAAAAGGATTACTACTTCTTTATATTTTTTTTTTCGGGAAGCAACCAAAACCACCGATGAACCGAAAATAATGTCGAGAGAGAAAGCTTTGAAAAACATATTTACTCTAGTGCAACAAGCATTCAGCACGCGCGTGTCCCGTGCAGGAGTAAGGGGAAGCTACCTCAAGGGATGGAAACCGGTGAGTATCTGGCGCCCCTCGTAAAGATTATCTAAATGGTATTGAACCCGGGGAGGATCCGCCTACTGTCCTTGGCCGGTTCTTTACCCGAGCCTTTGTTTCCTGGTTATTTTTATACCTCATTCGTTCTTCTTTAATTTGACCCTGTGGAAGACGTTATGTGGGATCTTCTGGTGATGTCGGTGATAGTGATGTTAATGATATTAAAATATATAATTTAATATAATTATTGTAAAACGGCAAGATAATAACCCAAACGATAAAAATAATAATTATCACCATCAATAAAGCGCACACACTTGGTTTGTGCTCACCCACACTCACACACCAACTGAAATTCATCAAATTAATTCACTTTTCAATGCCACGTGCCCAAAACTGCTCTCTCAGAAAAACAGTATATCAGATTCAGGTAAAAACCCAAACATCCAACTAAATTTTGAAGTCTGAATGTTTTTACACTTAAAAGTTACCGAGGCAGAGCATTTAGGCATTTCATATAGGTGCCGTTTCTAACCACTGGATAACTCGTGCTTGTTAGAAACGCAATGAAATTATTAAGTTCCGAATGGCGATTATTCTAATTAAGATTTACA
>NC_061830.1:27155645-27163145 GCF_019202785.1 Penaeus chinensis | reverse complement strand
TCCCAGCCACCTGGCACCAACTGGCAAAAGACATTTATGCAATATCTTCAGTGTTGCATATAAATCGGACTTCTGCATTGTTGGTCTGCTTCCATTTCAGTCTGTTAAATTCCCGTCTTTGCGCCTGATAATCAACACTTCCATCCATTGCTTCCTTGTACTTTTGCATCATACCAATCTATATCTTCCTTGAGGATTTCTCGGGGTTGTTTCTTTGCCTTGAATGACACAATCACAGTTTTCGAGAATTTTGTCTTCAGTGTTACATTTCTGATGGAGTCGTAGTACTATTTCTTTATTTTTTCTTTCATATACCAAGGTGATATTGTCTTAATGCAGAATTTGCTATACAGCACAGCAATTTCCGCCTGCAACTTGGATAAAATCTGAGATTCCGTAATAGTCAAATTATTGCATGGCAAGCTATCTTTTGAGCATCCTTTTAGTGTCTGGTTACCATTTCTTTCTAAGTCACAGTATCGAGCAAGAATGTCACTCTTCGTCAGTGGTCTAGGTGGCAAAACATCAATGGTACCAAACTCTTTCATTATACGTGTATCGGCACTGCGCAAACCACCACGTCGAAGTGCCATATTGCCACTGACGAGATCGTCACCACAATATAGGCGAGCGAGTAACGTGCATTATTAAGGTAGCACAAGTTTATATGGAAATGCATAGTGACTGGGAATCTTTACGGAAGTCCCTAGGAATCATTCGCAATGACCTAAGTTACCCTATGTTTGATTCTGCCATAATGTCGGATGAACCGAAATGCCCTTCCGTGGGTCATGCGGGTCACAGCCAGGCCGGCGGAGGCTGCCGCACCTCATCCCAGCGCCGGAAATGGTATTATACTTTAATTAAAAATTGCGAATAGTAGATATTTTTTTATTTGTCTGATATTTTGCATGTCGTTATTTAAGCATAGTAGGCGCCTGTTTAGCAACTTGCTGAATGATTCTGAAAAAGTCGGATTTATTGAAACACCCTAGCGTGCGTGCGTGCGTGCGTGCGTGCGTGCGTGCGTGTGTGTGTGCGTGCGTGCGTGCGTGTGTGTGTCTAATGTTAAATTTGTGTTGTCTCCATTGTTTGTCCTACAGTAGGAAACAGTTTGTCTTGCAAAGTGTTTACATAATAGTGGACAAAACTGTCGAGGTTTAAAGTATTATTGATTTGAGGGGATAACAAAACATAAATGAAGAGTGAAATGATTACTTGATTACAGCAAAAGAAGAATCTATATTTCAGAGTGTCGCAAAATCACGGTTTTAGTTGTACACACATTTTACAGCTAATTTGTAATACTATTAGTGTAAAGATATACATGAAGACAATCTACAGGATAGTCTTTACACGTGGTCAAGATTACCGGTTACATTTTGATTGCTTTGCACTGGAATATGGAACCTTAACTCGTACGCACTATTACAAAAGCCGTGTACAAAAATATATCAAGAAGGTCCAAAGACAAAATGAGAGTACTGTTAGTACTTGATGTCTCCTTCTACATAGTCATATGAATATACATACATATATGTACATACATATACATACATATATAAATATATATATATATATACATATACATATACATATACATATATATACCACAAAAAGTGATGTAACGATGTTCAACCTCAAGAAGGAAAAGCCGCAAAACACGCGTAATTCACAGACACAAAATTGGATAAGCGTAAATAAGAAAAGTTGCCTTCCTTAATTCTGCCTGAAAAGTCCCTGAAGTCCTGTTAAAGCATCCAATCCCTCTTCGGCGAAACGGGACCGATCCCAGTCGTGCCGTTCCCGCGAATTCGGCGATGCCTTCCGAGGTCTTCCCAGCCACTTGGGATCCACTATGAACCAATAGTCACGGTGACAGTTAAGAAGTTAAGTCCAAGGAAATGTTACAGTTCTCCTTGACATGCGCCATTTTGCCTTACCTCCAGAACACGGAAAATTAAAAGGATGACAAATTCCAATGAAAGCTGTAAGTATTTTGCTAAATGGGTGTTTTAATCGTAAAGAAAGAAAAAAAAAAAAAAAAAAAAGCGGCAAGAATAAATAGAGACTTACTTAATTTCGCATACTTCGGAATATGGAGTTTCTGCAAATTATATTCCTGTACAAACAATTGGTATATCCAGCAAAATAGACT
Source organism: Penaeus chinensis (assembly GCF_019202785.1). Lineage (NCBI taxonomy): Eukaryota > Metazoa > Arthropoda > Malacostraca > Decapoda > Penaeidae > Penaeus > Penaeus chinensis. Next base: position 27,160,987 of record NC_061830.1, on the reverse strand, counting down.
ATAAAGTAACATAAAGTCTCAGGCAACTCACATGTAGCATGTTTAGCGAAATCAGCTATTTATTGTGTACATTTTGCAAGGTAACTCGAATCAGCTTAGATTAACCAACTAACAAGCAAATTCATAATCTTTGCGGATAAGGAGTTAGATGAGCAGAAAGAAGATTCAGTTATATCATTGGTGTTTAAAGTTTCCTCTCGCACACGCACACACACACACATACACAACACACACACACAGACATACACATACAAAACACACACACACACATATGTATTTATATGTATACATATATTTGTGTGGATATATATGTATATACATATATAATTCATATATATTTATATATATATATATATATATATTATATATATACATATATAAATATATATATATGTATATATATAATATATGCTTTTATATATGTACATATATATATATGCTTTTATATATGTATATATGTATATATATATATATATATATGGTAGAAAAACCCACAATGTAAAACTAGATTTATTGAAAGTGAGACAACAGTTTCGGAATCCACCTGGATTCCATCCTCAGACCTGAGGATGGAATCTACCTCCTAACTGGGCGTCATGCAAATTTTCCTGTGGGCCTCACAAATGACGCCATATTTGCCGAGAATGCTAACTTACAGGGACGTCTACAAGAAGCTCGTCAAGCGGCAATAAAAGCTTCCAAACAAGCTAGGCAGACATATGGAAAATATTATGATCGAGGCAAGAAAGTGGTGTTCCAGCTCACAGAGGAATCACTTGTTTGGTACTATGAACACAAGAATCGTATGGGTGGACTACCTCCCCTTAACGGCAAATGTCGTGGACCAGTTCGAATCCTCAGACGCTTAGGGCCAGTTTCTTTTGAGGTGCAAAACCTAGACACAGGGGGTCCAACTGAAGGGCCACTTGAATCACCTGAAACCCTATCGCCCTTCTGAGGAACTCTCCTATGCTGTCGACGATGACGAAGAAGTACTGGAGGATGAGGCAGGGATGATACCAATCAGCCGGGTGCAGAGGTCCAAGATGCAGGCCCTCCAGAGGATTGTGGAGTGTGGTCTGCGATCCAGAGATGAGGGCGACACACTCGAGTTGCACTCGCATTTAACCTTGTCTGGCACCACGTATTCCCCCTGCGCGGGACTACTATAGTTATCCCGGTGCCCATTTTCTGTTGATCTTCCTTTTAATTATTTTAATTACTGCCATGTATTTTTTTTCTCTGTTCTGCTTTTGTCTAATAAGTTTAATTAGTTTTTTAAGTCTTGCGTTTTATCATTGAGTCTTAGTGTCGCTTTATTGTAGACTTAACTTTTTTCGCGGTGTCAGTGACATGACACGTCATTTTCTGCCAAGTCATTTTTTTATGTTTTATTCTGACTCTTTTATTATAAGTTTTGAATGCTTATTTTATTGTTTTATATAATTGTCTTATACTTTTTTATTACTTGGGTCTTTCTTGCCCTGTGTTTTAATTTTATTTTATTGATATGCGTATTTTTTCTTATTTCGTATCTCTATGTTGTTTTACTTTGTTTTTTTTATGTGTATATTTTATTGTCTAATAGTTTTATCATGTATTTTATTTAATTTGGATTTTATTGTAACTTATTTTGAGAAATGTTTCGTTCTTTTGTAACGTCACGAGTCCATGACAGCCCGCGACCTATGACAATAAACAGTGTCAACTGGAATTCTGTGTCTTTTGGATATACCTTCCTCTCTGCCGAAACACCACCAAAGGTTGTACCAGCCCATTTCATTACTTGCCTAGGTTGTATTTGTGCTGTACGTATGAGTATTTTAATCAATAAGGCATTGGTTAAATATATATTACGTTTTTAAGTATAACCGTATCTTCACAATTCCCGTTGGCTGTCGCACAGCCACTATTGGCTGATCCACCAATCAGTGAGGCACCACTTTCCATCAAAGAGGTGAGAAGGGCAGTCTCTAGGCTGAAGAGTGGAAAGGCTGCTTGTGTCTATGGGATTGCTGCGGAGTTGCTGAAGGCAGGTGGAGAAGCCATGATCTGAGGTTTGCATGCAGTCCTGTCTGCCGTCCGTTCCTCCTGAATGAAAAATGGCCTTGGTCTTCTCTATCTGGAAAGGGAAAGGGGACCAAATGGACTGTGGCAACTACAGAGGTATTACCTTGCTCAGTGTACCAGGCAAGATCCTCGCTCATCTCTTTTGGCGCAGGTGTGCGACCCCCTTTTACGAGCACAGAGAACTGAGCAGTCTGGTTTTACACCCAAGAAGTCAACTGTAGACCGTGTCTTAGCACTTTGTGTCCTTGTGGAATGCCGACTTGAGTTTCAACAAGGTATGCTTGCAGCTTATGTTGATCTCAAGAAGCCTTTCGACTCAGTGCACTGGGAGAGTCTCTGGATCGTAATGGGGTCTCCGTGGGATTCCCCCTGGGCCTATTGGTTTCTGTCTGGCCTGTACCGAGAGTGCTGTCAAGTGTGGGGAGGGCATCTCTGCCCTCTACCAGGGTGAGACAGGGATGTGTACTGGCCCCAATCCTTTTCAATATTTGTATGGACTGGATACTTGGATGTGTCGTGAACCGTAGTTCCTGTGGGGCATCAAATGGTAATTTCAAGGTCACAGACTTTGACTTTGCCGATGATGCAGTGATTCTAGAAGAGACATTGGAGGTCCTGGAAGTAGCTCTCAGGCGCTACATGAGGAGGTGAAGCTGTTGGGACTCTCGGTCAACTGGCCCAAGATAAAGGTTCAGGAATTTGGGAACTTATTGGATGTCGATGTTCATTCTGTGCATGCCTGTGGCGAGACCATTGAGGTCTTGGATAGCTTCACTTATCTTGTTAGTGTAGCGCAAAGCGACGCAGATTCCGACCGGGAAGTCACTCGACGACTCAGACTGGCCTATGGCGTTATGGACTCACTCAATACGAGTATTTGGCACTGTCGGTATTTGACTAGGAGAACTAAGATCAAGCTCTTCAGAGCACTGGTGATCCCGGTCTTACTTAATGGGTGTGAGACTTGGACACTGAATAGTGCTCTGAAGGCCCGTCTTGACTCCATTGGTACTAAGTGTCTTCGCAGAATCGTGGGTTATACCTGGAGGGATCATGTGTCCAATCAGAGGATACTCCATTAGACTGATTCAAGACCTATTACCAGTCTGATACGAAGGCGCCAACTTCAGCTTTATGGGCATGTGGCTCGTTTTCATGAGGAAGATCCGGCTCATAGTGTCATCTCCGGGGGGGTTGACCCAGGCTGGAGAAGACCAAGGGGAAGTCCACGGAAGTCTTGACTGAAGCAAGTCGATTAGAACTGCCAAAATATGCTGGGAGTGGGAAGGAATGCTGCATGGAGGCTTGCTCGGAGGGACCCCAGGAGGTGGAAGCAAAGGTTGGGCGTAGCAAAGTGCAGCCATGTGTATGTCCCCTTATGATGATGATTTATATACATGATGTATATATATTATTATTATATATAAGCGTATATATGCATGTGTGTATATATGTGTGTATGTGTATACATGTTCACACACTTACAGCCTTAATAATAAATTAAAATAAATCGTAACATCTCGAATTCTTCACGAACTCCTCATCAGACGAATAATTAACCGAAATGGATACATGGCCACCATATCACTAATACACATTCTGTTCACTTTGATTACCAAAGCTAATACCGTTGTAATTTATAAATTTGCTAATATACACGAACCTCATTCCCTCCTATGCAACTCGATGTCTTAAAAACTGCAGCCCGACCCCCACTCCGCTGTCTTTGAATTATTGCGTAAGAACCTATTGCTGCTAAATCCCCTGACCCTTATTTTTTTATCGCTTTTGATCGCTTTTCGAATCATCCGTTGTATAAGTAGTAATCTCGCCAATATTCCATAGGGAATATAGGATTTGTGATAATGAATGCATCGATCGGGAGCACGACAACATTTTTTTACATTTTCCAAATTAGGAAATTTCTTTTTTTTTTTTTTTTTTTTTTTTTTTAATCAGGCACATTCATCTGTGAAAAATAAATTTTATGCTCATTTCCATAACACACAAAGGGACAATGCAAGAAATCTATTAATTGTTACATACAACCCATCCCCTCGATGTAAAACTCCATACGTTTAAAGAAGCTGGTACTGACATTGTTTTTACATATATGAACGTATATTGGTAAAGCACACTGCGACCATTGGTGCTCTTGATGCTTCTCCAGGTATTTACCCTATTCCAAGTAAGGACTGTCCCAAGTTTTACATAGGTGAAACCGGTAAATCTTTTGAAAAAATATGATAAGCATAAATGTAATATTAGGTATGCCAAAGAACCAAAGGCATGTTTCATTCATTTACGTGATGGAGGTCACCAGCTGAACTGGAAAGTCACTAAATTAATTCATAAACCAGCAAATTCTTATGAATGATGGGTAATTAGAAAACTGCCTAATTTCAGCTTGAATGCTAGCCAATGGGGCTTGGATGACCTTACTTCGTTGTTAGTAAATAAAGACTTCCCCAGACTTGATTCAAACAAGAGACTTGATTCAGTTCTTGTTCTGTCTTTCTCTCTAGCACCACATAATTTTGTTAAAATTCTCTCCCCGTATCCATTTCCGTTAATTGTTCATCTAAATCTGGAACTAGTTAATAGTTCAAAGCATTACAATTTATTTTCATTTCTTAGTGTTGCTGTTTTCCCTTTCATCTTTTTGTGTTTTTGTTCATATGTATGTGCACACACACACGCACACATATGGTAGTGGTTATCCATCGGTATCAGTAAAGACTATCCACACCATCCAGTGGGGAGGGAAATGGGGGGACTTGAGATGGGTCGGTAGGTTAGGAGGAGGAGGGATGAGGGGGGTGAGGTGATGATGAAGAGGTCTATCTTTGGGTGCACAGGTAGCTGTACAGTCCAATCTGTGCACGGAAGGTCCACTCAATGTAGGGCTTTCTTGGGGCAGGCTGATGCAGAATTGTTTTCATTGTGCTGATGGTGAGGCCGAAGTCACTGCAAGCAGTAGCGAACTTGTTCACACTAAGCTGCATATCGGCTTCTGAGCCAGTATTGAGGGCACAATCATCAGCAAAGAGGAAGTCTCTGACGTTGGTTTTGGTTTGGAACCTCATGATGCTAAATAACTTGCCATCTGCACAGTACTTGATGTAGATTCCAATATCGGCATCACTGAAAATCAGCACTGCAGAGAACATGAGGCTGAACAGTGTCGGTGTTAGGACACAGCCCTGCTTGATGCCGTTGGAAACGCATTGTTGTCCTGAACCCTTGCCTGTATGCCACCATGGAACTAGCAA
>NC_061830.1:27138145-27143145 GCF_019202785.1 Penaeus chinensis | reverse complement strand
TCACAAACATTTAGAAAAGAATATTGTGGAACTCTATAGTCTAAATGAAAGAGTGGCTTCAGTAACAACATAACTAAACAACAGGTACAACCTAAAGATTGTCTATGCTCCAACCTGCAGCCACAGTAATGAAGATATAGAGAGCTTCTACGAAGATGTTCATTTAACCAGAGATAGCAAAAACCAATTTCATAATAATTATGGAAGATTTTAATGCCAATATAGGCTAAAGAGGATAGACCGTAGTGGGGACTCACGGAATAGGCACTAGGCATGAGAGGGGACAAATGCTAGTCGATTTGGCGGAGGTTCGATCACTCAATATCATAAATACATTCTCCAAAAAAAGACGAGCGGAAGTGGACATGTAAGTCGGTATCTGACATCGAAAACGAAATAGACTTCATAATTTCAAATAGGCATGACATAGTAAAAAATGTGGAAGTTATTGATAAAGTAAATGTTGGCATTGACCAAAGAATGGCCAGAGGCCAAATTAAATTACATCTCAAAGGAGAAAGGAAAAACACATACGAAAACCGCAGCCAAATTTAGCTAACTTGAAGACCAGAGCGATAGGATTTAGCATTAACATCCAAAACAGATATTCACTTCTCAGTGACGAAGATCTCAACATTGACCAAATCAACAAATGGATCAATGACATAATAAAGGAAGCTGCACTTGAAGTAGGCAGTAAGAACATCAAGCAAAGCTTCAGCAAGCTCTTGATTGAAATTAAACAACTTATGCAGAAACATACGGTCATGAAAGTATCTCAAAAAGGGACAAAATAGAATTAGCTGAACTAAAAGATACTCCAAATAATAAGTAGAGAGAAGATGTACGGAAATTCAATACTCAAATAATGAAAGTGATCTCAGGTACCAATGGCTAAAAGGAGACTCAGAATAGGGAAAAATTAAATGTATGCAGTAAAGAAATGGAGAAGTGACATATAATAAGAACAAAATCATAAGAGCAGAAGACTTTTACAGAGATCTCTACAACTCAAATGAAGAGCCATGGATAGAAGCGGACACGTAACTAGAGACGTACTTTACATCACAACAGAAATAAGAGTGTTTAAAGGCATGAAGAGAGGGAAAACACCAAGTGAACACGGAATTAATATAGACCTTATAATAGATACAGGAGAAATTGCAAGTGAAATTAGCCAATCTTTATAACGAATGCCTTCTCAACGGATAAACTCCAAAAGTCTGGAATAATGCAACACCAGGTGAACACGGAATTAATATAGACCTTATAATAGATACAGGAGAAATTGCAAGGGAAGCTAGCCAATCTTTTTAACAAATGCCTTCTTAACAGATAAACTTCGAAAGCCTGGAATAATGCAACAATTATTTTGATATATAAAAAAGGGGATAGAAAGGATCTAAAAAACTACTGACCCATAAGTCTCCTTTCAGTAACTTACAAACTGTTCACAAAAGTCATCACAACTCGCATCACTGACAGTCTAGATTCTAACAAGCCTAGAGAACAGCTTGTTTTCTAGGCTTCCGAAGTGGATTCTCAACAGACCACATCCATACGCTCACAGAAATAAGAGAAACAAAAAAACAAATATAGCAAACCCCTGTGTATACGAAGGTGGGACAGCAACCATCAAGCTCCACACGGAAACCGATAAAATACCAGTGTTAGACAGGGTGATACAATTTCACCAAAATTGTTTACAGCTTGTCTTCGGGAAATATTCAAGAAGCTTGAATGGAATAGAAAGGCTATCAAGATTGGAGATGAATACCTACACAATCTAAGATTTGCACTTGATGTTGTTCTCTTCAGTGAATCTGCAAATTAAATGCAGGCAACTAAAAACAATGTGAATAGAAAAATTCTGAAAGTTGGGCTTAGGATGAACAAGAAAAAGACTTAGATCATGTTCAGCAATAGAGGTCAATTTGAACAGATACATGTACAAGGCAAAGTGCTAGAGGTAGTGGACAAGTGTCATAGACACATGAAGGCATTATCACGTGAACAACGTGAGGGCAAAGCAGATGCTACATGAACGGGTGAAAGAAACAAGCCGGGACGAGACATCAAAAATAGAATAACATTGCGAGGATTCGAGCGGACTCCAGACAAAAAATGTTGTCAACAGGGCAAAACGCAGATACAAAAAATAGAGGCGCACCATGACGTCAAAGTGTTGAACATTTCTTGTGACAAAGTGACGCCACGTGACGGACTAACAGAAGCAAAAAAAGAAGTCATGAGTTCGGAAACAATAAGTAGTTTGGAGCGATCACTATATATATTATAACACACCAGTCTGGGAACAAGAGAAGAACATTTTCTGACAGGTAGAATAGTTTAAATTGATAAATACAGTGTTGAAAATTTGCTGGGATACAGGACAGTCCTGATGCAGTTATCTTTCAAATTAGTGAAAAGAAATTATACTATATTCATGATAACTGTTAAGGGTGTGGCCGGATGGGCTCTTATATCGCGAATAAAAGATGGTTAGTAATAGACAAACGGCGGATTAGATTTCGGAGTAGCATCCAGTAGCCATGTCACTTTTGTGGCACATGTTGGTAAGCCCAGTTGAAATGATTTAGTGCCTTATCTTGAGGGAACATAGTTGGCGGGAATGTGCTATCTATGGAAAATGTGGATTAAGTAGTATTAGGGATTATTTCTTGATTTATGTGTGGCTATATAATGGACCAAGAATTGTATTTGATTAAGTTAATTTTGGAAGTAAGAATTATATAATGGTATAATTATAGATTTGATTGTTAAGTTTGAAGAATAAATTAATTGAATACATATAGATCGGAATTTTAATTGTAAGGATATATTAAGTTAGTTTATAAAGTAAGGAATAAATTAATAACTTTTAAGAGATCTCAGCTCTACGTAAGTGTGATTTAACAGTGATGAAGATTATAAATTTCCAGTGGAGCGTAAAAATAATTTTGTGTTTGCATAATGTATGTATCAGTTAAGTATTTTCTAGGATAAGTTTTTGCTTGATTTAGTTACTGTTTAACGAGATTAATTTAGTATTATGATTGCCTGATCAAGTATAAGATATTTTCTGTCCATTTTTGAAGTGTACTTTTTAATGGAGATAATCTTAAGTTTAAGTTAGTAATTGTATAAGGACATTAAATTGCTTGGTATAAGTAGTTCATCTTGCCTAAATATAATTTTTCACTTTTTTTCTGTAATTCGATTTGTTTACTAAGATTTTTATGATTTCAATCATCGCATGTGGAGAAAGGAATTGCTTATATCCATTTTAGGCATTGACATTGTTTGCTCTAATTTCATTATTAATAACAGCTTGCTTAAATTGACATTGAGTCGTTGTTTGCATGTTAGCATGTAGAGTAAAGCGGCAATATATTTGTTAAAACTAAAATATGGATATTCAAGGAGGTAAAATTATTGTATTGGATTATAATGAACTCAGATGTTGTATTATTGGCATATCAATTTATGTGATTGGCTTTACATTTTGGCTATATAATATTTTTTCAGTTAATAAACACTGTAAATTTTCTAAAAAGTTGTGAGCTTTTCCTCACATTTATCTTAACTAATTGATACAAGTTTGAAGAGTAAATCTGCGAGAGGAATATGACTAGTATGAACCGTAAAGATTTTATCAGACACTGAAGAGATAATATATAATAGTTGATGAAAAAGAGGCAACAACACAAGTATATATAAGAGGAAATTAAGCGACGCATCAGTCTAGGCTGGAGCGCCTTTGGCAGACCTAGTAGTATACTAAGAGGCTCCTTGTTATTAAGTTTAAAAAGAAAAGTCTTTAACCCTCCTAGTTATGACCTATGGATAAGAAATATGGACTACAAAAAAATTACTGAAGAGGAAACTAATAAGAGCCCAGAAAGGCATGGAGAAGTGATGCTGGGAACTAGCCTAAGAGATTGGATGAGGGCGACGTGGATCAGGGAACAGAAGTGGAAGATATACTTGAGAGCATAAAAAAAAAAAATAAAAATAAAAAAGAAAAATGGCCATGGACAGGTCACATATGTCGAAGACAGGACGAAAGATAGACAAAGAAAGTAACAGGCTGGGCAATATATAGCATAAAGAGGCCAAAGGCCAGACCAATGACAAGATGGCATTGCGAAAAAAACAAAATTTGGGGGTCCAGACAGAAAAAAAAAAAAAAAAACGCAAGATAGACAACAATGGAAAATATTGGGAGAGGCCTATGTCCTGCAGTGGATCGATTCAGGCTGATGATGATGATGTATTTAGGTATATGTATATATATATATTTATATATATGATATGGGAAATAACCACAGTCAGATTTTTTTCTAATTGTGGTGTTTTTCCTTTTCATCTTTATGTACACTTTGCTGTGTTTGTTCACACACACACACACACACACACACACACACACACTCACACACTCACTTTTCAAAGTCTAATCTCGCCTCCCTCATGGTTTGGGTAAACTCTTTTCTTCCTACTTTGTACCATTCATACACTGCCTGAGAACTCTGAACTCTGAACTTTTTTCAAAGGGAATGTTTGTTTTCTCTCATATTCTTGCATTCATCATTGAATCACTTTTGGCCATTTCTTGCTTCAGTTTTGAATCTTGATACATTTTTTTCTTCTCCTTTTTGAAAACTTGAGTGTTGCATATCAAGGTTCTCTTCATCTAGGAGTGTTTCCAAATTTATGACATAAAAAAAAAAAAAAAATTCTTCAAGGTTCTTATAAATTACCTCTTTTGTAATTGTACTCCCCCTTTCTTTCCTTACTTACGATGTTTCTCCCTGTAACAGACAGTATTTTAGTTCAGTTACTACAATGTCACTTTTTTCCTATAGGAGCATATTGCTCCATATCCTCAAGCTTATCTTTATGCGTTATAAATATTTGGTCAAGCATAGACGGTCTGTCTAGAACTCTTACTCTTGTTTTCTGTTACATTTTGGAAAAGGTAATATCCATTTATGATTTCT
>NC_061830.1:27120645-27125645 GCF_019202785.1 Penaeus chinensis | reverse complement strand
TATGTTGATATAATCTAGAGAATGATAAGTATAAACACAAAATTTCAGTGGATGTTCATCCAATTTTGGAAACCAGTTAGTTTACTTTATTCAGATTTATGCTGAGAGAGAAAGCATTCAGTGTTAGAAAAGCTGGGTGGATGGAGCAGATATTATTTACAATAGCTTTTAAATGATATTCAAATCAGATGTTTTACACTAAGTAGCATTAATCATTACTTAGATTTGTACAACTTTATCGGATATAGAAAGTAATGAATCCATAAGATATGATGTTTTAAAGTGTGACATATTTTGAAACGCATGCATATCGACCTGGGATATGATTAATAAACAGTTTTCCCTAATGGTATATCTGACGATCTGTCAGTAATTTCTGACTTAAGGTTCTCTGCAAATCTTGATATCATTTGAAGGGTCACTCGTTGCAACCTGAATATGCGTTATAAACCCTTTACAAGTCGTCAGCATAAACAGTTGGGATATTTGTGTTTCACAAATTCCATTCCATCATACCATCTTAAATTAATGTAGTTTTCATAAATTTAGTGAAAAGTTTTATATATCCCTTTACAAACGCATTTTTTGTCAAAAAATATTTGAGATTAAACGTTATTACCGATGTCTGGCTATGGCGATTGTGCTAATATATATATATATATATATATATATATATATATATATATATACGCTACATATTTCAAGCAATAATGTTGGCATTGGGCAAAACATTGATATGTTTCCAAACTTCTTAACATACTTTTAATGGCACATATTAGCGGTCAGTGAAAAGTTTTGCGAAGTATCATGAGCTAATCACAGGTTTCGCTACAGACAAGAGCATTCCATACAAAGAATACTAGATGCTATGCATGCATTGCAGAAAAAAAATAAGGAATTGTGAATCATTATAGTTCAATTATTAGTTGACATGTTGCTCTCTGATTCAATCAAAGGCATTAACTATTTCATTCCGAAATCAGCATTTTGAGAAAGTGCTTATGCAGACAACTTTATAAATATATGCCAGAATTAGTTTCATATGTCTTCAAGTACTACAGGCCATTCACTTTATTTGTATTTTCTCATACCACTGACACTCTTATATCAGTCACTATCCTTGTATATTTCGGGGTCCGAGAGACAATTTTTCGGGGGCTTGTCTCAGCCTTTTGTCGTTAGTCATATTGCGTAGAATGATCGCAACAACAAGTATGGCGGAACCATATGATGATACGTTAAATATCTGCACCTCTGCTACATTTCCTGAACAAAAAAGCACCAAGCAGAAGATTGTTCATGAATGTTAAGTAATTGTGGCCTTACGAATATATGGATCCATCCTGAATAATTGTCATCACCATAAACACTGTAAAGCTAATTATGTGTATAATATGTAAATGTGTGTTATGTATATATACATATACATAAATATATATACTCTCTCACACACACACACACACACACACACACACACACACACACACACACACACACACACACACACACACACACACACATATATATATATCGTCATCATCATTATCATCAGCCTGAATCAATCCACTGCAGGACACAGGCCTCTCCCAATCTTTTCCAATTCCAGTCTTAGCCCTCAAATTTCGTTATTTCGTCACGCATCTTCTCATTGGTCTTGCCCTTGACCTCTTTATGTCATCTATAGCCCAGTCTGTTACTTTCTTTGTCCATTTGTTGCCCTGTCCGTTGCCTTTTTGTTTATTTATTTATTTTATATTTATTTATTTATTTATTTATTTATTTATTGATGCTCCCAAGTATATCTTCCACTTTTGTTTGTTCCATGATCCCCGTTGCTCTCATCCGATATCTTAGACTATTTCCCAGCGTCAACCTCTCTATCCCTCTCTGGGCACTTATTAGTTTCCTCCCCAGTAATTTGGTTGTAGTCCATGTTTCTGATCCATAGGTCATAACTGGGAGGATGCATTGTTTAAAGACTTTTCTTTTTAAGCATAATTGCAAGTAGCCTCTTAGTATGCTACTGTGTCTTCTAAGGGCGCTTCAGCCTAGACTGATGCGTCACTTAATTTCCCCTTAGCTAGATGTGTTTGTTTGTACGAGTTGCCCAAGCTATATATTCTTGTCCACTATCTCTAGCGCTTCGCATGTATCTGTTCGAATTGAACTCTACTGTTGAACATGATCTTAGTCTTTTTCTTGTTCATCATAAGTCCGACTTTCAGACTTTTTCTATTCAGATCGTTTATTAGTTGCTGCAAATTCAATGAAGAGAATAATATCATCTGTAAATCTTGAATTGTTTAGGTATTCGTCTCCTCTTTTCATAGACTTTCCATTCCATTCTCGTTTCTTGAATATTTCCTCAAGGCCAGCTATAAACAGTTTTAGTGAGTTGGTATCGCCCTGTCTAGAACCTTTTTATAAATGTTATTTTATTGGTTTCCGTGTGGAGCTTGATGGTTCCTGTCCGATCTTCGTATATTTTTTTTCTCTCAATATTATACAATATAACTCCTCTACTCCCTGTCTTCGAATAACTTCTAGTACTGCTGGTACTTGTACAGAATCAAATGCCTTTTCGTAAACGATGAATGACATATACAAGGGTTTCCTATATTTGTTTATTTTTTTATGTTATTTGGGTGAGCGTGTTGTTGAGAATCCAGTGCGGAAGCCTGCCTGTTCTCTACGCTGGTTAGATCCAGATTCAGAGATGAAAGTTGTGATGACTTTTGTGAACAGGAGGCATATGGGTCGGTATTTAGATCCTTTCAATACCCATTTTTATGTATTAAAATAATTGTTACATTTTTCCAGGCTTTCGGAGTTTTTCAGTTGAGAAAATATTTGTTAAAAACATGGCTAGTTTAACTATTGCAACTTCTCCTGCATCTATTATAAGGTCTATACTAATTCCGTGTTCACCTGGTGTTTTCCCTCTCTTCATGGCTTTAAGCGCTCTTTTTATTTATTCTGTTGTTATGTTAGGTACGTCCTGAGGTAATATATATATATATATATATATATATATATATACATATGGATTTACATATGTAAATACATATGTATATATATGCATATATACATATATACATATATATATATATATATATATATATATATATATATACATGCATATATATATAATATATATATACAAATATATATATACATATATATATATATATGCATATGTATATATATATATATATATATATATACATATCTGTGTATATATATATGCATATAAATATATATATATGTGTGTATATGTGTGTGTGTGTGTGTGTGTGTGTGTGTGTGTGTGTGTGTGTGTGTGTGTGTGTGTGTGTGTGTGTTGTGTGTTGTGTGTGTGTGTGCATATATATTTATGTATAAATGCATATGCATATATATACAACATACATGGCATGGTTGGTTTATTACTGGCCCTCCGGTCTCATACCCGGAGTGACCTAGGTTCGAGGCCAGGTCAGGGAGGATTGTTATACATCCATATCAATGCGGTATTGCATTATTCCATCTTTCGTATATATATGTATGTATATGTATATATTTATATTTGTATATACGTCAATATTTATATTATATATATTATATATATGTATAACAGTAAATTATAGTCAGATGATTATCAAGAGTTTATCTTTGTCAAGACTATTGGTGCAGGAAATTAAAGAAAAAGGCTGCCAGGCATACGAGTAACTTCAATTAACGATCTTTTTTATAAGGAATATTGTAAAATACATGTATTGCCTTATTGTCAAGTAATTGTATTAACATATGCTACAAGAAGGAATGTTCAAACTGCTACATACTTGTATTTCACAGAGTATCAGTGAAAGGGTTAATCCCACAAGGTATTCGTCGCTAATGACCTTAGCTCATGACGCGGCAGGTGATTTTAAATATCCAATTAATCAGCACCCAAGAGCCACGGCATGATGTTGCTATTGATATTACGCTGAATTTTAATGGATGCCAAAAGAGCAATCTAGATTTAGATCAGAGTATAATGATTACAAATACCATCACTGTGTAATATTGTCTGCTTTAATCTACGCCCACTGCGACATTGTGTACATGAATTTAGGTGCTAAATGACGAGCACCTGATGCTGGAGTTTGGAACCTTACGTTAGTGTACTGAAACAAAGAGGCTAGAGGTACCCACCCCCCTGCAGCAACGTAATCATTTACAAGCACCAAATCCCAGTATGTGGTTGTTGGAGACGATGCCTTCCCACGCAAGACCTACTCCATTAAACTATACCTAGGTAGGGCCATGACCGAAGAGCAAAGAATATTCAATTACAGGCTTTCACGAGCAAGGGGGGGTGTTAAAAATGATTCAGGTATATTTCCGAATATCTAAGAAGCCACTTGCTGCACGCCAAGAAAATGTAAAGAGCACCATCTTCGCTTCTGGAGTGGAAAACCTGTAACGTGAATTCTTCTCCAAAAAGAAGACATTGGAAATGGACAGATACATCCTGGTGATTAGGAAGTAATGCCTTCAAATAGATTTGAAATTCTCCAACCTGTTGCGAGAGGCCATCCGAACGAAGTAAAAATTGTGAGAGAAAATCTGAAGAACTATTTCAAGAGCAGAGGGAGAGTATCATTGCAGCAAAGAGTGACACTTCTGCATTTGTGGTAATTTGTAATATCATCGACCTTTAAAATAAAAATTATTGTTACATTATTTACAGATTTTCTTTACATTTCAATAGTTTCTTAAACAATTATGGAAATGACTTACATTCTTGAGTTCAATTCTGCATGATTTTGTGATTTGTAAGGTTTATGTTTTGTTGGGTTAGTGGAAACCATTTTATAAAAGTATAAATTGCAAATGTTGAGTTTACGATTATTAACTTTTGACCTAAAATACATACATATATATGTGTGTGTGTGCAGTGTACAGTGCAGATAATGAAACAAAATAATTGTAGTTTTTCCTTTGAGAGCCATTATACAGCTAACATACACAAGAGT
>NC_061830.1:27113145-27115645 GCF_019202785.1 Penaeus chinensis | reverse complement strand
TGAGTGCCAGGTTGCTCCATTGCTGAGATAACTTAAATCCCGATCAATTTCAGACACCAATAGATGAGAAGGAAAGGCTTAGCACCTGCCTAGTAATCTAACGATCTATATCAGACACTATCAGTCTCATTATCTTTTCATATACAAAAGTTATTTATCTCTTTCTCTTTGTTTATTTGTCTCCCTGATAATCAGTGGCCATGATGTTTCAGGAAAGTAAATGGAGTCTGTGTTTTATAGTTTCTTTTCCCTACACATTTTTAGATAAGGGACTAATGACCACAAAACATCAACAGAGCCGTAGATTTATTTATAGATTTATATGTGTGTATCTCTCTCTCTGTCTGTTCACACACGCGCACACACCCCCGCGCGCGCGCATTCGCCTGTAGTTACAATGTACAGTTCTTTCGCTCTCCGTATTTCCACTTCTTACACCTTTCTCAGTGAAGGGCACGATTAATAATAATAATAATAATAGTAATAACATTCCGTAATGCCAATATCAAGACAGAAGAAATACACAATAAACATGACATTATCTTCAAGTATCTCTTTCTAGAAGGGAAAGGAAATTATTTCAGGAAAGATGGCCACAGTGCAGGAGGCGGAGGGGGAAGTGTGGGGGGGGGATGCCAGCCCAAAAGAAATAGTACGAAGAGTGTAGGCAAGACTATCCACTGATAAAGTTGGTTAGTTCAAAGTAACAAGGACAGTTTTGGTATGTTCAAAATGACAGAATACATTTTGGTTACGTTCAGATTAGTTGTAAAGTTTTGGTATGTTCAGAATAACAACATTTTGGTA
This sequence comes from Penaeus chinensis, assembly GCF_019202785.1. Taxonomy (NCBI): domain Eukaryota; kingdom Metazoa; phylum Arthropoda; class Malacostraca; order Decapoda; family Penaeidae; genus Penaeus; species Penaeus chinensis. Next base: position 27,114,838 of record NC_061830.1, on the reverse strand, counting down.
CGTGACAAAGATATTGGTACATTCAGAATGACAGAGTAAGATTTTGACAAAATAAAATTTTGATGCTTTCAGATTTAGTTAAAATTTTATATCTTCAGAGATTCTCGTGAGATTCAGAATTAGTATGTTTACGACATAAGTTCTGAGATAATTACTGTAGTCATATTTCTGTAGGTAATTAGTCAGACTCATTCCATTTTTGCGCTAGTATTCTGCATTTTTAATTTTTTTCTCTATCACATACCCTTTTAAACATTATAGTTTTTTTTTGTTTTTTTTACATAGAATGTCAAAATAATATCAGTAAAGTTGTTGAAATGTCAACCGTGATCAGATATTTGAATTCGATACTCTTCTATTCCTTTTCTTCCTATTCTGCTTACTAATGTGATAACTCATTATCGAGTTACATCGGTAGTCAGTGTTGCTATACGGCAAACTCATACTCACTTAAGGCATCATTTACTGCACAGTTGATAAAAGTAGTTTCTACAGTAGTTAAATCGGCTGAAGGTAGGAAAGATCTTATCTAAAAATAATAACGTCTGCTAGGGAAATGGAACCAGCTAGAGTTTTCAATGATTAAGCTGGTTCTATGTTTTTTTGGTTACCAACCCCCACTAACGGGAGCTGCTTGAGGTCCCAATGACCTAGTGAGCCAGACCAGAGGGCTATCCATACTGGAGGGTTCACCGGTGAGGGATGAGACAAAATGGCTTCCAGGTGCACCAAGAGTGTATGAGACCAGATGGGCATTCCCCCACGTTACTGAGAGACGGGAGTTCTAGAGGTTGAATGATGCCACACCCTGTAGATAGCAACACACCTCTTTGATTTTCTGTTTTGTTTAGTCGAGTGGCTTGATCAAAGCATGGTCAAGTCAATTGGTTGGTTAAATATGGCTAGAGTCAGTTGGCATCACACAGGTCCTGCAACTCCAATCAGCACAGGGTGGTGACTGCATATATATCCTCACTACCCCTGTGGATGTTGGGTGTATTTAATTCTCAACCTATTGCTTCCCCTTGTTGGATTCCATGGTGATTTCTTGACCATTCACTTTCGAATGTCACTTGTTGTCACTCTGGAACTTTTCCAGGCACCAAAGGGCAAGAATGGGAATCGGCTCCCAGACCAGGTGAGGAAAAAAGTTTTCAGTCCATCAAGGAAATCTTACCTGAAAGCATTTCATATAACGAATACCTTATCGTGAAGACCATTTGCATGCAATATGTGACATTTCTGGGGCTCGAGTCGTATGTTTTCCTAAAAAAACACTCAATCAGTGCAAGGGATTTTTTCCCCAAGATCTGATGAGGTATTCTAAGGAAAAACTGTTAAGAGGAACCAAAGAAGTTCAAGGTAGTGGCAGTAAAGTATTTTTAGAAGAAAGTTGATGGTGTGGAACAATCGACGCCAGCTCTTCTTCAAAGTTTTGAAATGTTAGTCATTCCAGAATCGGTCAAGTTGGCATGGTACTATGTTACGGTAAAGCTATATGTACCGAACCCTGTGAGGTGCTTTTACTGCCAGGGTTATGGGCATGGAGCTAACTTTTGCCATCTCCAGGAAAATGGACTAACAAGAGTGTGTGCTAAGTGTGATGCAACAGGTCATCAAGGAGATGACAACTGTCTAGGCCCAGTATGCTATTATTACTGCAAAGAAGCTTATGAAGCTTCTTCAAAGCAGT
>NC_061830.1:27105645-27108145 GCF_019202785.1 Penaeus chinensis | reverse complement strand
AGCACCACCTTGCCTAATTGGATGCCCTTCTTAATCAACCGTGGTTCGGCGTGCAAACACTTTTGCTACGGCGGTGACTTCCCCTATGTCGTTTTCTCGCCGTGAGATCGGGCTTGAGCCAGCAGTCGGAGTACAGGCCTTTTTATGACTGCCGCGGCAGGGAATTAAACTCGGGACCATGAGTCCAGCTATACGTATATATATATATATATATATATATATATATATATATATATATATATATATATATGTATATATATACATATATATGTATGTATATAGACAGATAGACAGATAGATATCAGACTGGGTTGGAGCGCCTTCCGTAAATACAGTAGCATATTAAGAAGCTCCTTATTATTATGTTTAGAAAGAAGAGCGTCCTCCTAGTCAGGACTTATGGGCAGAAACATGGACTACGACCAAGATAAAAGAGAGGTAACTGGAAAGTGCATAGAGAGGAATGGAAAGATTGATGCGGGGAATTAGCTGAGAACCAGGATAAAGACACCATGGATGTGTGTGTATACATATATGTGTCAGTTGTGTGTATACATATATATATATATGTGTATATGTATATATATACATATATATACACATATATATATGTATATATATATGTATGTATTTATATGTGTATAAATATATATACATATATATGTATATGTATGTATGTATAAACAAAAGAGAAGAGAGACAGACAGAGGGAGGGGGGAGGAGAGCGAAGGAGAAGAAGAAAGAGAGAAAAATAAAGAGAGAGAGAGAGAGAGAGAGAGAGAGAGAGAGAGAGAGAGAGAGAGAGAGAGAAAGAAAGGGAGAGAAGAGAAAGAGAGAGAGAGAAAGAAAGGGAGAGAAGAGAAAGAGAGAGAGAGAGAGAGAGAGAGAGACAGAGAGGAAGACAGAGAGAGAGGGAGAGAGAAAGAGATAGATAGATAGAGACAGACAGACAGACAGACATACACAGATAGAGAGAGAGAGAGAGAGAGAGAGAGAGAGAGAGAGAGAGAAAGGGGGGGAAGGAAGAAAGAAAGGGAGCTGTAAACAGACGTAGACACGGAAAGATGCAGTTCCAGCCACGGGAGTTTTTCCGAATGACGTCAGAGTGGGAACGTTCTTCCCCCCAATACTTTGATTGCAAAGCTTCCCCCCCGGGGCACAGTTCACAATATTGCATAACAAATTAATTTCCTCAGGGGCGTCAGCTTGCATTTCTAGCAACATGCCACTGGAAGAATAAGTATTTATACTGGAGGTAGATAAATAGATATCTTGCCAGGTCTGTTGAATAGTTTTATACCTTGTTAATCGCTTCCCAAGAGCATCTATAATGGAATTTATTTACCCCGCTACTTGCAATAATTCTTTTGAGAGATGGGAGTGACCAGTACTTCTGTCTTTGTACGTAAGCTTTGTACGTACACACACATACACACACACACACACACACACACACACACACACACACACACACACACACACACACACAAACACACACATATATATACACATATATACATATATGTATGTATATATATGCATATATATATTTGGATATGTATATATATACATATATGAGATTAAGGGCTGTACTTAAAAAAAAAAAAAAAAAAAAAAAACGCAGGCGCTTGCGCTGTGGCGCTCACGAGCAAAATCCGCTAGTAACAAGCGAACTAAAAATTAAATTGGCGCGAAATATTATGCTTGTTGATAGTTTCAGCTCGACTATCACTTAAGATGCCAATTAATCATTCCTTAACGTACGGCTAAGCTTTAAAAAATACTGCAATTTTGTTGACAGAACACACAATAATCATTCACTCACATATACATACACTTTAACTTTGTCTCAAATACACATACTCTCTTTAATGCATACAGGTATGCATACACATAGACAGTATTTCATAAACACAGTATTTATGTCTGTTTTTCCCCTTAACTCTTCCCTTCTACTAATGTCTCCTTTACTTCCCGTTTAATACTGTCATTTTTTATTACTAGTCTTACTTTTTACATGTTCATTTTATAGAAATAATATCCAATTGTTTTATAGTCATGATGTATGTGTAAAATATAAAGTCTGTCTCTACCACAGACTTTATATCCTCTCTATTAATGTCACACACACACACACACACACACACACACACACACACACACACACACACACACACACACACACACACACACACACACACACACACACACACACACACACACATTTGAAGACAATGGTAATCCCATTATACTTTGACAATTTTCGTTCGGAGAAGAAAAAGCAAAGAGCCTATGAGAGCAAAGTAGAAGAATGCGCTCCATACTCTCCACTTCTTTTATTAGTTCTTCCTTTGATCTTGTTCTTTGTTCTTCTTTAGGTCAAAAAGCATTGTTTTTCTGGTCAACGAATACATCTTAAGTAATGGTATAGTTAACCTTCCTTTACTCGAGATGAACATCCCCGCTGAAAAAGATAACCCACTGATGACATATGTTCTGA
>NC_061830.1:27093145-27095645 GCF_019202785.1 Penaeus chinensis | reverse complement strand
ATTCTTTGTGGCGGTTTCTTTGCCGAGGGAGATCTCGGAAGCCGCGGTTGGGCGCGGGGCTTATTTCTCACAAATTGACAATTGGTTTTGGAAAGATAAAAGGATATATACATATACTTGGTTTGCATATAGAAGTAGAGACAGCTAGAGCGCTATGAGTGTGTGTATGTGTGTGTGTGTGTGTGTGTGTGTGTGTGTGTGTGTGTGTGTGTGTGTGGTGTGTGTGTGTGGTTTTTGTGTGTGTGTGTGTGCTATTGGCAAAAAACTTTAAGGGAGTTTGGGGCGTTTATTTTGAAAGCATTTAATCGGTCTTTTTATCTAAATACGAAAGCTGCTCCCCGCGTGCAAGCAGTTTTCTTTCGTGTTTCCCCCATTTTTTCCCTCCTTTGTTTGGGAAACCATAAAAGGATCAATTGAAGAAGAGAAAAAACGATTGGATCTTCATTAGGGCCCTTTTTAAAAAGGTTTTTTAAAAAAAAAAAAAAACAAAAAAAAAAAAAAAAAAAAATTTTTTTTAAAAAAAAAAAAAAAAAATTTTTTTAAAAAAGGAAAAAAAAAAAAAAAAAAAAAAAAAAAGGGGGGAAAGGGGGAACAAAAGGGGGGGGGAAAAAAAGGGGGGGGGGGAAAAAAAGGGGGGGGGGGGGGGAAAAAAAAAAAAAAGGGGGGGAAGGCAAAAAAAATTAAAAAAAGGGGGGGGAAAAAAAAAAATAAAAAAAAATTTTTTTTAAAAAAAATTTTTTTTTTAAAAAAAATTTTTTTTTTTTCCCTTTAAAAAAAAAAAAAATTTTTTTTAAAATTTTTTTTTTTTAAAAAACCAAAACCCCCCCCCAAAAAAAACCCCACAAAACAAAAAAAAAATAAAATAAAAAAAATTTTTTTTAATATAAAAAAAAAAGGGGCCAAAAAAAGGGGTGTTTTTTTTTTTTTTTGGGGGTGTGTGTTTGTGTTTTTTTTTTGGGGGGGGGGGGGGGTTTTGGGGGGGGGTTTTTTTTAAATCTTTGGGGGGGGTTTTTTTTTTTAAAACCCCCCCAAGGGGTTTTTTTTTGGGCCCCCCCCCCTTTTTTGTTTTTTTTTTTAAAAAAAAAAAATTTTTAAACCCAAAAGGATTTTTTTTGGGGGGGCCCCGGGGGGTTTTTTTTTTTTTTTTTTAAAAAAGGGGGGGTTTTTAAAATTTTTGTTTTGGGGGAAAAATTCCTTTTTTTTTTTTAAAAATTTTCCCGGGTTTTCCCCTTTTTTTTTCCCCCTTTTTTTTTTCCCCCCCCCCCCCCCCCCCCCCCCCCCCCCCTTTTTTTTTTTCTTCTCCTCCCCCCCCGGGGGGGTTTTTTTCCCCCTTTTTTTGGAAAAAAAACCAAAAAATTTTTTTTTAAAAAACCCCCCCCGCCAAAAAAAACCAAAGGTTTTAGGGGGGGAAAAGGGTTTTTAAAAAAACCCCGGGGGGGCCCCCCCCTTAACCGCAAAACCCTTTAAAATTTTCCCAAAACTTTATCAATAAATGTCATGCGTATGTTCTCACGGGTGAAATATTATATCACTTCCCGACACTTTCAAGAAAATCTAAAAACCCCTCAAAAAATCCCGAAATGAAATTGCGGAGTTAACAGGGTTTGTGTAAGTTCACACACACACACACACACACACACACACACACACACACACATATATATATATATAATATATATATATAATATATATATATATATACACATATATGTACATATACACACATACACAGTGTATATGTTTATATATATGTATATGTGTGTGTGTGTGTGTGTGTGTGTGTGTGTGCTATTGGCAAAATACTGAAGGGAGTGGAGCGTTTATTTTGAATGCATTTAATCGGTCTTTTTATCTAAATACGAAAGCTGCTCCCAGCGTGCAAGCAGTTTCTTTCGTGTGTTCCCCTCATTTTACATCCTTTGTTTGAATCCATAAAAGGATCAATTGAAGAAGCAGAAATACGATTGGATCTTCATTCAGACCCTTTTTGTTTGGCTTCTGGTTTACTGAACCGTTACAGTGAGAGTGACTTTTCTTGCATTAGATATATCGACTGCACCTTGCCTGTTGAATGTATAGAAAACTTTCATGCAATCTTGCGTGGAACATTCCTACCCTTTCTTAGTTTTCGGTTTTAAAGATATATAACCCGTGCTCTCTCTCTCTCTCTCTCTCTCTCTCTCCTCTCTCTCTCTCTCCTCTCTCTCTCTCTCTCTCTCTCTCTCTCTCTCTCTCTCTCTCTTCTCTCTCTCTCTCTCTCCCTCGGGGCGATGAAGCTTGATAATCTGTCTTCGTATAGGTCTTTTGCATCCTTTAAAAACTAGTCGGATTTTTTATAATCACACATTTTCCCCACAGTCCGACAAACATACCGACGAAGTTAGACGGTCGCGACAAATCGGGCTGTTAGAAAGCCGAAAGCTCCGGCGCGGAAAGCCCACGACATTCGAACCGCAAAAGCCTTAATACGTTTGAGCCACAACTTTATCAATAAATGTCA
>NC_061830.1:27078145-27085645 GCF_019202785.1 Penaeus chinensis | reverse complement strand
GCCTCAAAATGTCTAAACATATCTTGTAGGTATTACTTAGTTGCTGGCAGGTCTTCCTAAACTAATCAGGCATGCTGACAATTTTCCACCATGCTTGGGATCTGTATTCATATCAACATCATTCAGCTAATCTTGGCAAGTAGAACTTACAAGCACGATCACTTAGCGCTCACAAATACATTTCCTCATTTTGTATAAAATCAACAGTTTTTGACTGCGTAATTTACATTTTAATATCTACAAAAGAGTAAGCATTTAAAGCTTTCCTCAGGCCGTCTCAAAGCAGATGAAAAACGAACTTGTATATAATATATGTTTAAATTGTTTTCTAAACCTTACTTAGTTATAAATAGAAAATGTCATAATGTATATTTCACTGTGGGTTATTTACAAACCTAGAACGTTGTACACGTGTGTGTGTGTGTGTGTGTGTGTGTGTGTGTGTGTGTGTGTGTGTGTGTGTGTGTGTGTGTGTGTGTGTGTGTGTGTGTGTGTGTGTGTAGACACATACAAATATATATATATATATATATATATATATATATATATATATATATATACGTACATATGTATTTAAACATATTTATGTATATATATATATTTATTTATATACGTACATATGTATTTAAACATGTGTGTATATATATATATATATATATATATATATATATATATTTATATACGTACATATGTATTTAAACATATATATATATATATATATATATATATATATATATGAACCGCGTTCATAAATACATCAAGGGAAATACAGAGTATATATATCAGACATGAGCTGATGAAATACCTGACGACTGTGACCTCCCACTTGTTGTCCGTGTAATTGCAGCTGCGGCCTTGGATGCATGTAATTATAAGTGTGTGTGTATACATACATATATCACACTCTCCCCGTAGGCACTCGGTGGAAATTGATTTAGCAGTTCAAATCCTAAGTCGGATGTACTGAAGTATATTTATGAAAGATGGAATAATGCATTGTCGCATTGATATCGATAAATAATAACTCTCCCTGACCAGAACTGTAACCCAGGTCACTCCTGGTATGAACCGGAGGGCCAGTACTAAACCAATCATGCCGCACGGCCCACTAAAACGAAAGTGCACCTAGGATTTAACCAGCTTCATAGACATCTACTCATATATGAGTAATTGATGCAAGGTTTTACACACACTCCCCGTAGCCACTCGATAGAAATTAATCCAGAAATTCGAAACCAAAGTCGGATGTACTGAGAGTGTGTGTGTGTGTGTGTGTGTGTGTGTGTGTGTGTGTGTGTGTGTGTGTGTGTGTGTGTGTGTGTGTGTGTACACGTGAAAGCTAGAATAATGCAATGCCACATTGATATAGATATATAACAACTGACCCTGAGCAGGTCTCGAACCTAGGTCACTCCGGGTATGAAACCTGAGAGCCAGTACTAAACCAACCATACCTCACGACCCACTAAAAGGCGTGTGCAACTAGGATCTAACTAGCTCCATAGACATTACCTATCTACTCATACTCAAAGTCAAAACACTTTATTCCATTGAATTACAATGGATATTATTTACATTAAAAAGGTGTTCTCTTAATTTCGTTTTAAAATTACAAAAGCTTTTAATGTATCTTATATTATCTGGTAGCATGTTCAATAACTTGGGTCCACGTATTTCCATTGGTCGTGCCCGTGTATAGGTATTCGATCTCTTGACAAAGAGGGAATTTACTTGACGTGTCTCGACACCTGATGGTTTGCTAGGGCATTAATCATTTGGGATAATTCCCATGAATGAGTTTGAAAATGAATACGCATGTAACATAGCTTTATTTAGAGTGAACTTTTAACCATTTTAATTTTTTGATATGTGATATTTTGATATGGTGATGTGATCAAGTTTACTGATATTACTTAATGCTACTTTGGCAGCAAAAATGGTAATTTTTGCCCTTTTTTCATCTGGGTATTGTTAGTTGAACCCCAAATGTTTGAACAACAGATAATTATGCTTAGAGCTAGAGTATGTACAACCATGATTCTAGTTTCAGTAGTAATCTGGATTCGTATTTGATTAAGATATACAAGTGTACCCACTACTTTCCTGTGTATTTTGTCAACGTGTGGTCCAAATGTCATGAATCTGTCTAAGTGTACTCCTAAATTATTAACTGAAATGCTCGGCAGCTTCAAATTCTATGATTGTGTCACTGGGAATTTTAGCTATGTTCTGCCGACTACCTATGAATTTACATTGAGATTTATGTAGATTTAGTTTAATGCCATTAGTGTTAAAATATGATTTTATTTGTCCTAGAGTTTCTTGCGTGTTTCTTATCAAGTTGTTTACTGCATCACTATGAAGAAACTGAATCATCGGCGTACTGCTCTAGAAGGCAATTATGGGCTTTTATTGATAAATCATTTATGAGAATTGAAAATAGGGTCAGACCTAAAATAGATCCTTGCAGAACACCAAAAGGTACATCTTGTTTTGTTGACATACCAGTAGTGATTCTTACTGATTGGGTCTTTGTATATGAATAACTTTGAAACCAAAAGGTATCAATTACATGATTTACTAATTTGTTAAGGGGAATTTCATGGTTCACACTATCAAAAGCCTTAGAAAGGTCGCATAATGTCAGCAAACTTACCAGATTTTTGTTTAAGTTATTATAAATCATATCGGTAATTTGCTGTAAAGCTGTTTCAGTGGATAAAATATTTCTAAATTCATGTGTTTTAGATAATAAGTTATTGGCCTCCAGGAAACTCGTCAGTTGGTTTGCTACTATTTTTTTTTTTTTTCAAGAATTTCGGATAATATAGGAAGTATAGTAATAAGGCGATAATTATTGACATCGTCTGTATCCCCCGACTTGAAAATTGGTGCTATTACACCATATTTCCAAAGCTATGGTAAGACCAGTGACCAGAGAGACGTTAATAATAACCGTCAAATAATATACAATTACGGGTAGACTATTTCTGATAAAGCGCAAAGAAATACCTTCAGCTCCTATTGCATTTGTTTCGCTAAGGTGTTTTATTAATACGTCCACTGGTTGTGGTCTGAAAAAAATATTTGTCATCCCTGCCGGATCTGTGTTTTGCTGTAATGTAGAAGCAATTGTTTGCTTGTAAGTTAGTTATCCAATTTTTGAAGAAAACAAAAATCATTAAAATGGTATTTTTGTATGGGACTTGTGCAATCACTGGTGAGGTGCTTGTTGTGAGGCACTAGTAGTTGTTCGTTTATTCTGTGAATATTTCTGAAGTATTTTCTTTTTGCACATTGAATTAGCCATTTTCTTTTTTGTTTTGTAATCTATCTGAAAGGCAGCCTCATTTCTGTTACTTTTAAGAGCTGACGGTTCGGGTTACGTAGGGAACCAGCGCAATTGTTTGATCGTCCGCTTTTAATAACTTCCGTGAGGATAGTTACTTGGTTTACATTACCTGTCAATGAAATATCTGATATAGTCATTTCTTTAGACAAGATAAGCTTGTAGAAAGATTGAGGGTCGTAGTGTTTGAAATCGCGAAAAGTTTTTACTACTGGTGGTCTCTTTGTTTTCTTTATATTTAACGTCATCGTTATAAGTTCATGGTCAGCAACATGGCACGGGATGACATCGAAGTGGAGGATGAGGTCTGATCTGTAGGTTTATCTATTATCTGTTTTAATTTATTTTCCTTTATTATCTTAGCTAATTTCTTAGGTGGTGACCAGACTGTTGGGGGAGTGTCCGTTGTAGTTGTTTTGATTATCGACACACTGATCAATCATAATGTGTATGATAATTAGATAGCATTAGATTTTGTTAAATCATCATTTAGGTCACCTAAGATGAAAAGCGGCTCCTTTCTAAAGACATTTCCCTAAAAACCTTTTCAATGTATTCAAAAGATTCTGAGGGAGCATGGGGGTACCTACAGACAGCGCTAATAATAAAGGAAGCCTGTTGCTACGGTAGAATTGGTAACTGCTGTAGTAGATATCCTGTTTGACTTCAGGGTATCCCGTACATATACACATACTTCTCCTCCTCGCCCTGCATCATTTCTATAAACTTTGGAATATCGATGAAATTATTAATTATTTCCTGGTGGAGCCATGTTTCACTTATGCGTAAAATGTCTATGATTCTCTCCTCAACTAGCATTTTAATTTCTTCAAAATCTCCGAGGAGAGACTGAACAATTATATGCTCTATTTTATGACATTATGCGATCCAGTCAAAGGTAACGCTGACGGCGTTGCCTAGTCAAACATTCTGATCGCGCTTGTACATGTTTTTTGTTTAAGAACACTATAACATTGTCAGGAAAAGCATCAAAGTCTATAAACAGCTTGGGCTTTATGTCTTTTCCCTTACTGACACCGTGAAGCTAGTGTAGTAGTCGTGTGTCATCACTGTCTTATGGGCTTTTGCACTTGAAATGTTTTGAAACTTTTCTGATAAGTGTTGTTCTCTGTCCTCTTCGTTTGTGTCTGGGTGACAACTGTGATGTAAAGGTAGACTGTGTCTGGACGATCTGCTCCCTTTAACGGCTTTGGTGTTTGATGTTCTCTGTCTTTTTTGTCTTTTCTTCTCTGTTTTTTCGATACGACTTTGGTGTAACCGTCTTCATCAACATCTTGTGTCGACTTTGCTCGTTCTGCATAACTGCTAATGATGACTGGTGGCACTGCTAAAGGAGGGAGGGCAGTGGGTAGGGCGATAGCCCCTTGCACCTGCTGCTGTGCTGTTTCTTCCCATTGGCGGTTGGGGTCGAGTTGTTCGATTTGCTTGTTATTCCTGGTTCTAAAGCTCCGTTTAGGTGTTACTTGCCCTATGATTTTCTTCATGGACAATTGCTGTTCGGAGAACATGCCGATCAACAAATAAATGTTTTTCTCGATCAGATTTTGATCAGTGAAGCAGGGCCCATTACAGGTCTGTGTTTCTTGGTCTGTACTCTTTTGGAAAAATCTAACAAAAGGAGTAGAAATACCTGATTTCTTAGGTGGTGACCAGACTGTTGGGGGAGTGTCCGTTGTAGTTGTTTGGATTATCGACACACCGATCAGTCATAATGTGTATGATAATGTTTGTCATCCGTTTAGTGTCCCTGACCTTGCCCATGACTGTTTTGTAGCAACGAAACGCAGAATTGTGTTTAGCAGTATTGTTACTCTGCCGAATTGATAGAATGTTTTCTTCAAACTGATTTACACTGTTTGCACTAGCATCATTGCTGTTACTGTGAAGGGGCCCCTCAACCTGCCATGGGGGTGCCCATCCTCATGAGCGGGGAGGCAGCTCTGACCCACGCTGCCTGGGGGCCCATATCTTAGGGCTGAGGTACTGGTACCTTGGGAGGGGGGCACATTACCCTGGGCTAAGGGTTCCCTTTCTCTCTGGGGATAAGAGCTCGTTCTAGCTACCCGAGGAAGCACCACCCTGGTTGGCCCCCTCAAACCCGGGGGGGAGTTTGAGGGGGCCGATCACCACGGCAGCTAGACTCAGATATATATATCCATATATATACATACATGACTAATGATAGCGAGGTATTACACACACTCCCTGTGGGCACTCTGTGGAAATTGATTTAGAAATTCAATTTCCAGAGTATAGTTGGTTTAGTACTGGCCCTCAGGTTTCATATCCAGAGTGACCTGGGTTCCAGTCCTCGTCAGGGAGGGTTGCTATTTAGCGATATCAATGCGGCATTGCATTATTCCATCGATTTATCTCTCTATATATACATACGTGTGGGGGGGGGGGGGCGCATATTCACACTTATCACATTTAAGAAACCAGTAGTGCATTTATGTCAGCGTTCCTTCCCGTTTCATCCGTGAAATCCAATATTTAAAAGAATATGAAATAGCGCCAGCTGATCCCACCAGGTCAGAAACGCACTAAAGTTACATGAATTCTGAAGTTGCGTAATAAAAAAGTTTTCTCGAATTTTATGTCTGAGCAAGAGAAAACTTGGAAATTCTATCATATGTTACATAATTTAGATGTTATAAAATATGTAAGAGAATAATGAAATTACTGCAACAGAAGATCGCAGCAAGTCTCCATCTCTCTTCCTCTGTTTTTATACCTGTGTGTGTGTGTGTGTGTGTGTGTGTGTGTGTGTGTGTGTGTGTGTGTGTGTGTGTGTGTGTGTGTGTGTGTGTGTGTGTGTGCGTGCGTGCGTGCGTGCGTGCGCGTGCATATTCATATATATATATCTATATTTATGGGTATATATATACACATACAAACATATATATATGTATATTTATCTATATCTGCATGTGTATGTATGGATGTATGTATGTATAATATATATGTATATATATACACATATATACATATACACACGTGTGTGTGTGGCTGATTGTTATTTTGTTTCATCTAGGGACTACTTACGTAATGCATAAAATCATCGTAATCGTAAATGCGCTTAGAGTGAAAAGTATATCAGTTTGGTTGGAAAGAAATTAAAAAAACAACGTTACTTTAAGACTATTTAAGTAAGGAGTAATGTATCTATTTCAAGAGCTTAGAGCAAAATACATCCGGTTTAATCGTAGCTTGATAAAAGAATGAACTTATCTAATCCAAGAAATTGAAAAAGTTGCTTATTTCGATTTCAATCACCTGGATTTTCAAAATGTACATACAATAGTTTGATGGATCTCTCTCTCTCTCTCTCTCTCTCTCTCTCTCTCTCTCTCTCTCTCTCTCTCTCTCTCTCTCTCTCTCTCTCTCTCATATGATATAAATCTCTCTTTGATTAATATGGAATACGGTTTCATAGGACTCTAAGCACATGCTATGGTCTAATTTTTAGTATAGCAAACAAATAGTAAAAATCTATAACAAGAAACGTAGACTGCTTCAGAATGAAAAATCTTTTATTCATTTAACATGTTCAGTATCATACATTGCTATTACGATGCATTAGATTGCAATAAAAAAAAGTTATTGCTAGCTTTTTTTTAATTGATTTATTATCATTCTTGTTTTCATTCTCTATTTTGTTTTCTGTTTTTTCTTATATATTTTTCATTTTTTCTTCTTTTCTTTAACTTTTTCGTCAACAAAAATGCGGCATACACTTCGTGAGGTATGAAAGCATTCACATACAGTATGTTTATTCATGTCTAGGTCAAAGTAATGGTCTGCTGTGTTTGCACTGGATCACCACAAGGGCGTGAAATAGAAGATGGTACGTTTGCTTGTGTTCTTTCTCGGTACTACTAATATTCAGTCTCGCTCTCTCTTTCTCTCTCCCTCTCTCTTTTTCTCGCTTGCTTGCTCTTTTTCTCTATATTTTTAAACACAAACACACGTGTGTGTGTGTGTGTGTGTGTGTGTGTGTGTGTGTGTGTGTCTGTAAGAGAGAGAGTGAGAGTGTGTATGTACTCATCTATCTATGTATTATATGTGTGTGTGTGTGTCTATCTATCTATATATCTAAAAGACACGTGTGTGTGTGTGTGTGTGTGTGT
>NC_061830.1:27073145-27075645 GCF_019202785.1 Penaeus chinensis | reverse complement strand
TTATCATTATTATCATTATGATTATTAGATAACAACTATGATTAGTTTGATAATGATAATAACAATAATAAGAAGAATGATAATAATAATAATAATAATGACAATGATAATGATGAAAAAGAAGAAGAAGAACAATAGTAATAATAATAAAAAAAATAATAATAATAATAGCAATAACAATAGTAATAATAATAATAATAATACTAATACTAGTGATAAGGATGATGATAATACTAGTAATATGTAATATTAGTTATAATGATAATAATAATAATAATAATAATAATAATAGTAATAAAACAAAATAATAATAATGACAATAATAATAATAATAATAATGATAATAATAATGATAAGAATAATAAAAATAATGATAATAGTAATGATAAGACGAAAAAGCAGAAGAAGAAGAAGAATGATAATGATACTTGGAATAACAAATAATAGTAATAACAGTAATAATAATAATAGTGATAATAATGGCAATAATAATAATAACAATAACAATAATAATTGTATTAGTAATGATAATAATAACAATAACAATAATAATTATATAAGTAATAATAGTAATAATATAAATCAATAATAATAATAATAATAATTATATTAGTAAAAGTAATTATGATATTAATGATGATCATAATGATGATAATGATGATGATAGTGATAATGATTATCATAATAATATTAACAATTATAATAATAATAGTAATAATAATAATAATAATAATAATAATAATAATAATAATAATAATAATGATAATGACCACAATGAGGATAATTATAATGATAGTGATAATAATGATAATGATAATGATAATAACAATGCTACTACTACTAGTACTCCTACTACTACTAATAATAATAACGATAACAATAATAACAGTAATTGCAAAAACAATAATAATAATAATTATGATAATGATAATAATAATGAAATGATAATGATATTGTTATTATCTTTAAAATCATTATTATTATTAGTTATTATCATTATTACTAATATTGCCTTTTTTCTTATCATAAAAATTATTATCATTATTATTATCAATATTATTATCATAATTATTATTGTTATTATTATTATTATTTTTGTTATTATTATTATTATTATCATTATTATTATTGTTATTATTGTTACTAATATTATTATTATTATTTGTATTATTATTATTTTATTATTATTATTACTATTATTATTATTATTATTATTATAATTATTTTTATTATTACTATTAGTTGTAGTAGTAGTAGTAGTATTGTCATCATTATTATTATCATTATCCTTATTATTACTGCCATTATCATTAATATTATCATTATTAATATTATCATTATCCTTTTTATTCTTATTCTATTCTTGATATTAATTATATTATAATATTATTATTATTATCATCATTACTACTATTATCTTATTGGTATTATTGTTATTATCATATTATCTGCTATTAATAATTATTACTTTAATGTTTTGTTTCTGGTGCTGTTCTTACGTGAGCATTTTTTAAGTAAAATAAATAATGGAATAAATTGAGGAGACGCTCTGACGTGTCGTTGATCATTGGCAGACTGATAATTGTCACTCATCCGCTGACATACAGACATAACTTACTCCCTGACGCCGCACGCAAAGAGGACGGTGTCGTACTAGTCCATTCCAAGCTAGGTGATTGGGATATTGTAAAATACTACTTTGGATCACGTCAGTAATTTGTGCGAATGTTTTAAAAAAGGATATCACACGAGAGAAATTTTCGTGTAGTTCTTTTGAAACTACGATTTATTTTGTTCAATCATCGTCTATTTTCTATAACAGATCTCAATCTTCAATCTGTACATGTGTTTTGACACAATAGGCGTGCCTTGATAATATCATAATATAACGTTCTCTTTTGGTCCCTGTAGTTCCTCAGAGTAATCTTGTCCACAAAAACACTAATCCCTGAGTTGAATCCGGTCCCGTGGCAGAGCAGGCGTGAGGAACCCCGAACTCGTGTGTATAAATGAGGAGAGAAATGCATTATTTCTGTTATAATTTTTAAAATATTTTGAGAATCCATATAAGCTTGATTAATTGTGTGTTGATACAATGACTTACACATTATTCCTATTAAGTATTTCTGTAATATTCACACAAATTATATCCTTTATAGCCTTAAACTAAGTACATATTAAATGGTTCGAGAGACATCGTGTACACGCTTTTGGTCTATACAAATATGAAGCCAGTACACGATTGTTGTGTAGAATGTGAAATACACGAAAATTTACCCTTATGCACTAATCCCTTTACACACTAATCCCTTTACACACACACACACACACAAGCACACAATATTGTGGAATGTACCATTCACCCAGAGGAGGCGTGACACTCCACATATACACCTGTCCATACCTGTATCACCTGCGCGTGATTCCTAATAGTTCACCCCCATCCCGTTTTCTTTATTTTATTATCTTTTATTTCTATTAATTGTATTTACTTGTTTTA
>NC_061830.1:27060645-27063145 GCF_019202785.1 Penaeus chinensis | reverse complement strand
TAAGAATATTTACAGACTTCTTTTTCTTTGACAGGTAGTAATATGAAAATAATAATAAGGATAAGAATAACCATAACATAATACCGATGATAATGATAATGATGATGACAATGATGATGATGATAATGATAATGATAATGATAATGATAATGATAATGATAATGATAATGATAATGATAATGATAATGATAATGATAATGATAATGATAATGATAATGATTGATTATGATATTGATATTGATATTGATATTGATATTGATATTGATGATGATGATGAAACTGTACCTCAAAAAGTGCCGGTAAGGTAAAAACAAATATATATATATAATTACACAATTGAAAAGCCGAATAAGCCCCATTTGGGATATGTTGTTGATATAGGTCCATTGCACATGTTCAGTGACACAAATTATTGCAATTCGTTTAATTTGCAATGCTATTATCCATGATATACTGTTCATATCACAGACGCTTCACATTGCTGATTGTTTTTAACTGGCACTTAGTCCATAATGGCCATCTTTATAACACTTCACCTTCTGCCTACAATATATATTTTGTTGGCGAGTGTAATATGGGTTGGATGATGATTTTAGCCATTTACTATGATAATTGCATCATGTTAAAACCTAGAAAGTCTTAGCCATTCACAGACTATATTTGGCTGCCAAATAAGGTTATCAGATAAAAAGCATTCAGTGTATATAGTCAGAAGACAATTCTGACTAGATATTCAATGGTGTACCTGATTTGATCCTATGAATAATAAAAATAAGATGTTTGGATATGGAGAGAATATAACGTTTATAAAGCTTCCCTATGATTGGCCAATATTCCTGATTGGATGCTATAATTTTTATTCACAGGTGGTATTTATGGCCAGGTGACCTCGGCTCTGAATTCGATAAGGGATGAGGGGGTGTTAAAAACGACCACATGACCCAGAAGAGTCGACACTCTACCCAGCACCTGGTGAGGCGAGTCCACACAGACTTCTTAGCAAAGGCACAGGCTGTATGTTAGTGAGCGCTATTCATTAGTATTCTCGTCTCCCGACAAACAACCCCTGACGGGAGCCGCCTTGCCGCGGTGGAGGGGTTTGAGGTCCCAATGATCTGGTGAGCCAGACGAGAGGGCTACCCATACTAGAGGGGTCACCAGTGAGGGATGAGACAAAATGGCTTTCTGGTGCACCAAGACCTATGAGAGGGGATGGTGTACCACCCCTGGTTTGTTCCATCTTGGCCTGTGGTTCACTCCTGAAGCAAAGGTTCAGGTTTGTCCTTTGCCCAGGCAAAGTAATCCTGAGCCTGTCCAAAGGAAGACTTGTTCCACAGTTAAAGAACCCATCAAAAGATACTAAAAAGATGCTGGAAAGGGACAGCCTAAAGGTGTGGGGTGGGCCTTAATCACAGGTGCTGTCAAACATCTAATGAAGACTTAGTATGTCAACCTGAAGACCTGGATACCCTAATCAAATGGAACTGTCAGGGAACTCATACAGAATGGGATGAACTGCAACATCTGATGGCTTCCAGCCCATCCACCTGCAAACAACACTGCAGATGAAGGCTGTGAGAATAGGGTTGACACGACTTATACTGTTGCATCCATCTATCTTCCTCCACATAATCTCAACATTGATGATTTGGAAGATCTACTTGGCAGTTGCCTCATCCATTTCTACTCTTGGGAGATTTCAGTGGTTGACATCACTTCTGGGGAGACACTTTTTGCAACCCTCGAGAAAGGGCTTTGGAGTCCTTGTTCTCAAGAGTAGATGAACAGTGACACACCCAAACATTTCCAAATTCAAACTAGGACATTCTCCAATATTGACCTCTCAGTTGGTCACCTGATTCACTTAGCAGGTCATGGAAGACTTACATGGAAGCGACCACTTTCCAATACTTTTGGAGGAGGTGAATGGTTTTCCAGCCAATGGAGTGCAGAGATAGCGACTTGAACATGCGGACTGGAATCTTATTAGATCAGCTGCAGTATTGCAAGGATCTGTGTATGATTTCCTGTGTGTTCAATATCCAGTTAATCACTTCACATCACGAATTCACCTTGCAGCAGAATCATCCATTCCCAAAAGTAGCAGGCAGTACCGTCGACCTATGGTACCATGGTTGTCTGATGAATGCCAATTGGCTGTTTGAGCAAGAAAAGCTGCATTAAGGCAGTTCAAACGATGCCCCAGTGATGTCGTGCTCTATAAGAATTATGATTAATCGTCGATCTTTGGTACGAAAGTTTTAGCTGCCACCACCTGGTTAATTCGTCCAGGAACATCAGTTAATGTTCGTAAAGTAAGAGGCATGTAGAAGAGTATAAGCGAAGTTAGAGAAAAGCAAGTGTAAGTGTACAGAAGTCACCAAGGTTCAAGGGTCAACACTGCAGTTAGCGTGGTTTTGCCCGAGATGGAGTGTGCAGATTTATGGTATTGAACTTTTGACCATCTAAAAAGTCTAGGGAAGTAATCCCACTGTTTACG
>NC_061830.1:27050645-27053145 GCF_019202785.1 Penaeus chinensis | reverse complement strand
TATTTTTCCTTTTCGATTACGAAATCCTGTTGGACCCTCCCAATATCCGTTCCTCTCTATTACTTGTTTTTTTTCATGTATTATCTTTCATGTATTCCTTTGTATCTGTGAGACAGATTTTAAATGGGATGCTGCTGCTGCTTGTACAGTCTAATGGAATGTTTCCTCCGTCTTCAGCTTTCCATACGAGGCTTGACAGCAACCACCCATTCTCCTCCTGCTATATGTAGTTTACTTGCTTACCCAACCTTTCCTGCCGCCTTTTGGTTTCTCTTGTCAGTAGTGGGTCTATGTTTTACATACTTGTAATCTCTGTTTACACTCTCCCTTTTTCCTCTTCATTTAATACCTCTTGTTAGCAGATAAGTAACCTCTGTTATCTCTTAACACATTTGATGTATATTTCCA
The DNA here is from genome assembly GCF_019202785.1 of Penaeus chinensis. Lineage (NCBI taxonomy): Eukaryota > Metazoa > Arthropoda > Malacostraca > Decapoda > Penaeidae > Penaeus > Penaeus chinensis. The sequence continues at coordinate 27,052,737 of NC_061830.1, read as the reverse complement.
TACTTTAGAGATATCTTTTAATGGTGTGTAGCCTTCCTTCGTTTTCCCATTTCTGAAGCTCTTTACACGTTTTCCAACTTTTTTTTTTTTTTTACAGATTTTGTTGAAATAGTCTTTTATATTCCTTTGAATCTCTGTTTTTCTCTTTCTTTGCTTCTCCTCTTTCACAGTCAATTTTATTATGTGTGTTCGGTGAGCCACTTTTGTCTTGCTCGTCTAACTTTCACCGGTGAGCTTTTAGCTTCTTTCTAATGGATATCCCGTTCTTTTCTACCCAAATAGTGCCAGTATTTTCATTGAGCAGTGCCTCAAATCTACTTCAAACTCTTTACATACTTCTCCATCCCTAAGTTTTTAGTGTTATATTTTGTTATTCCCACTTTTCTGTTAATTCTCTGAAATCTGCCAGTTATCCATGGAAGTACAAGCTTGTGGTCTGTGTTAACGCAATCGCCACGTATGGAAAGAATAAATGCCATGTCCTATGTAATAATTAATTGTATTTACACATAGATGGCTCTACAAGTGCTTAGTTACCAAGCAGTCGGTTATTAGTCCTAGCTATCTCACCTGTTTACCCTTTTCCTCGACTTTTGGAAAGGGTCTTTTGCATTATTTCCTTTTCTTAAATGTTATCGAGATTTGAATAACAATTTGATAATCAATAACAATAACAACAGTATCGAAGTCAACTGTATTAAAAAGAAAACCACATTTTCCCGCCAATGCAAGGGATGTGGAAATCAGGATCGGCCACGTAGGCTACTGGTAGATTCCTTGCCGGCTGAGCACATGTGGGACCATCTGTATATAACAACATTCACAAAAAAACTACAGGTGACTGAAGATAGATCCAGGGCGGTTGGGTTAAAATCTATGCTACTTGAAGAACGGTTCAGAATTTTCGTTCATGTCATTAGGTCTAAAATGTCACATATCTTATTCTGATGATGAAAATACATAATATGTTTGTATTTATATTCTCTTTTGTTGTGCTCAGTCCTACGGTTCTTTTTGGCATCCATTTTTTCCCTTACCCTCTATTCTTTGGCAATTCACTTAACATGCCCAGTCTTTTCCACAGGACTAAGGGTCATTTCCTGAGATTTATGTCATAAATATAAAAGAAAGATAAGTCAGGGTAGTTTCTTGTTACTTTCCCTGAGTGTTTTATTGAGACATTGTCTCTTGAAGGGTTGCTAGTCAAGGAACTCGGAAATCGGAACTCCTCATTCAACAAGTTAGACAAGAAGGACTAGATGTTTTGACCTTACGGAACCCCTGCTCTGGCTTCAGGGATAAGTTGTCCATCTCATCCATCTCACTCTCCTTCACAGCCGGGTGAGTAGACGAGATGACATCACAATAGCATTTGTATGTAAACAATGACAGTTGCAGGTGACTGTAAGATATTGGTCGGTAATTTTTGGGGGCCCTTTTTTTTTGTTATCAGAGGGTATTTTTGTTTGTAGTAGGTAAGTTACCTATGCATCAGAGGAATTACAAAACCTATGCAGCATGTAAAGTAAATGCACCGGCATGATAAAATAGTGAATGAAGACCCTGGAGGTTCCGAATGCGGTCTTGTTGTCCTGTTTGTCCTGACAAGCTGGACGAGCAAGATAGAGAGTTAAAAGTTTCCTCTACCTTTATTTCTATCTATCCCATAAATGGAACCCTGACATCTCAAATGTTCCGAATGCGAAGTGGACCTGAGAGCAATAATGGCTAAGAGGTGGTTATATATTCTTCAGGACCAGAACCCCACATCTACTGGAAGCAGTTTATACCCAGGAGTGATACACGCATACACACATATATAGATATGTATGCATGCATTATTGCAAATATATATGTGTATATATACATGTGTGTATATGTGTACATGAATATAAATATATTTTATCTTATATATATGTATATCCATAATCATCATCACAAAAGGGCCGACGAGGACGCATGGCCGCATCCACCCTTCACTTCCAGCCCTCATGGCAAGTCTCCAGGCAGGCTCTCGGTCCATCTCTAACTCCTCGCGGCAGGTCTCGTCGAGCTGCCCAAGTCATGACCTCCTAGTTCGTCCTATGGGCCT
>NC_061830.1:27033145-27038145 GCF_019202785.1 Penaeus chinensis | reverse complement strand
ATATTTGACCTAAGTTCCAGCCTTGTGTGGCTGTCGCCTCTGTTGAACGTTTTTTTTTTTTTTTCTCGAAACGCTGTAATTTAAATAAGTTTCAATTCTAAAACAAATGGCAGTTTCAATGATACGATGGATGAGTGGCGGCACTGCTAGTTGTCTATAACTAGAGATCCAGATTTGTGAATTGAGGTGATTTTGGTTGTTTTAGATTTTTTTTTTTTTTTTTTTTTTTTTTTTTACAGAACTGAAATAGCAGGTGATTAAATGGACAAGCGCTTTTCGTAGATATGAGACATGCATAAATATAAACGGAAGGCAGAGTTCTTTAACCTATTTACAATGTTTCTATCTGTGATATTGTTATGAGTTCCATGGAAAGAAATTATTTGTGGAATTACCGAGAAAATGTTCATAACCTACGTCAGGAGTGGAATCCTTTGTGTTGGTTCATTAGTGACACTGATGAAGACCATGTTCAAAATATTTGCGAAAGTATTTCATCACTGCATGTCTGTCCATGAACTGAAATGTTTTTTTTGAATTAGTCCTATTGACCATAGTGATTATCACTTTCCAAATCTGGCGAGTATTGGCAGCGTTGTTAAGCTTACTGCTGAAGTACCATTTGCAATCATCACTAATTATTTTATTCAAATAATTCCAGGCGTGTTTTAGATGTCTTTCGTATTTAAAGGAATATTTTGCTGCCTTGCGTTCCAATTTGTATTTTTCGTTGATTATTTTTTTCCAAGTGTAATGTATAGTTTCCAAGAAGATTCCAATTTGTCTAGTTTGGATTTCAAAAGGAAATATTGGTTATACATAACCGATAATATACTAAAGAAATTATCATATATTACATCTGAGTTGTCTGAACAATACACGAGATCCCAGGATATCCGTAATAGTGAATAAGAAAATTTGTTGATATTATTCTTACTATAATCTATGTAAGTTGCAAAGTGTTTATGTTGTGCTTCACATGAATTACTGTTCTCTCAAAGCACTGCTCTTTGATTGAAAGGTCGAGGCGGTTTAGTACCTACAGAGAGAGCCCGCCACAATCCCGCGAGCGGTCTGTGGTATATGGTACAGGTCTTGTATTTCATCTGTACGTTTTGACTCATAAAGAGGAACGTCAAATTGTTGCTTGATTAGGTTGATGCATTCGTCAGTAACGGAACTGAGATTCTGGGATATGTTGAGGGAGATGACGGATAGTTAGAAGAGTATATATACTAAAAAAGGGAATTTGGGAATTTATGTACATACATACATATATATCTTTATATATATATACATATATATACTTATATATATAAATACATATATGTATATAATATATATATATAAATATATATATATGCATGTAAAACACACACACACACACACACACACACACACACACACATATACATATATATATCTGTATACATACATACATTTATATAGTTATATATGTATATATATATTTATATACATACATATATATATATATATATATATGTGTGAGTGTGTGTGTGTGTGTGTGTGTGTGTGTGTGTGTGTGTGTGTGTGTGTGTGTGTGTGTGCATACACACACACACACACACACACACATATATATATATATATATATATATATATATATATATATATATGTGTGTGTGTGTGTGTGTGTGTGTGTGTGTGTGTGTGTTTTGTGTGGACGCACATATATCTATCACCTTTCCATATCCACCAAGTAAGACAGAAAGAGGGAGAGGCAGGGGACAGATATATATATATATATATGTATATATATATAGATAGATAGATAGATATAGATTTTTTATTGTGTGTGTATGTATGTATGTATGCGTGTGTATTTATAACTGTTTATGTATGTTTATAGATTTATTTATCGATCTATCCACACACACACACACACACACACACACACACACACACACACACACACACACACACACACACATATATATGCAGTATATATCCACCAATAAAAAAAATACGAAGAGCTAGATAAAACGGTATAGTTTACCCCTTTACGATTATCCTTTATTACATAGAAAAAAAAATCTGTTGTGTTACTAGGATACACAAAATATTGTTTAGTAATGTTTTACTTCACCTGGTAATCATACAAGTAGATAGATCTTACTTATCTATCCTCCTAAGCTGGGATATTATGCCGTACAGGCCATGCCTATTGTGAAGTCAATTACTATTCCTACCTATTTCACTTGTTTACCCATTTGCTTGATATCTTAATATCATAATAATCATGGTGTCAGTTGTGATAATAACGACACCGGTATTTATAGCATTAAAAATACATTTTATCCCCAAAATTCGGGGGATGGGTAAATCAGGTAAGGTTACGTAGGTGACCATTAATTGCCTCCTTGGTGGCTGGGTATTTGCCTAACCACTTGTGTAATATACAACAAAACTCACTATAGTGGAGAGTACATGTACCGCGGCCAGTGGCTTGATATTTGTATTGCTGTAGCTGAAAATCACTGCGAAGACACAAAACAATATTCCGTCCTAAATCATATTTTTCCCTTTTTCCCTGCAGTTGGAAAATTGTAGCCCAGGATCCTGTTTAAAGAAGACCTTCACGTCAAGGAAAAAAGAGAACCATTCACCCCATACTGAGAGCTTTTTGCTAGGGAGTGAATAGGAGAGCGACCTAAGCAAAATAGGGAGTAGAGGCATTATACATAAAAGAACCCAGGAACGATCTGTTGGGGGACAAAAGAGGATGCCACAGCGGTCACAGGGATACAAGTTCGCGGTCAGGCCAAGCTTCCAGTACCAGTACCTCGAATGAATTAAAGAATGGAAGTTCGTGTAGTAGTAGAGAGAATATGCGCATGGTGTTTTTCGTCAGTGCCTTTGTATTCATTACTTGATTTTAGGAACAAGACTATATGTAATGACCCTGTATATGTACACACACACACACACACACACACATATATATATATATATATATATATACATATATACATATATATGTATACATATATACATATATATGTATACATATATACATATATACATATATATAAATATATATATTATATATATATTCATTTATGTATATACATTATATAGATACATATATAAACACAAGTTTTATATATATAAATATATATACAAATATATATATATATATATGTATTATACATACATATAATGTATGTATACATATAATTATATATTTATTTATTTATATATATATATATATATATATATATATATGTGTGTGTGTGTGTGTGTGTGTGTGTGTGTGTGTGTGTGTGTGTGTGTGTACATACATGAATATATATATATATATATATATATATATATATATGTATATATATGTATATACATATATATGTGTACAATATATATATATATATATATATATACATATATATACACATGTTTTATATATATATATATATATATATGTATGTATGTATGTATACAAATATATATATATAAAAACATATGTATACATACATACATACACCCGTTCTTTCCTTAGGAGTTCGGGTAAAGGGCATAATGTTTTAGTCCTGTATTGTGTTTAAGATCCAGTAACATAGCCCTGAAATACATTACATCACTAAGACATCCTCGACAACACCTTGCTTCAGTTCTGTTGCAAGTCTATAACTAACGTCAGGGAATCGGGTCCAGCAGTAAGCAGAGTAAGGTAATGATAGTAGGGTATTTGTTGAGATCATCACTACGCCCCCCCCCCCCCCCCCCCCGCGTCTTTTAAACATGATAGACTCTTCTCTTTCCTCTTTTTCTTGGCCATCGCAGATCCGGTAAAAAGTGTCTAGTCACGATTTCGGGCAAAGGCTTTGACAAACCTAAATTCCTTAGTTATGCAGTTTGCTCTTATCCGTTGGGTATAGGTACCTTTGTCCCTACGACGTCGCCAATGCATTCGACTGAGTGTGGCACAAGAACGTCCTTGAATAATGCTGACATCGTAGGAACTCGACTGATGTTCATACAAATGTTTTCTGAACACTTCGGGCTGTTCAAAATGACCATTCACCTATTAACATCACCAATGGGCCTTTACATATTACTCTTATGACATTATGTTGTTTATCCCACAAACTCACGCCCATGCAGATCATTGCACATGTGCCATTCACCTGTATATCTACAGCCCACATAAAAATACCATTCTGGGACACATAATAATAACTCACTCTGGCAGATATTTATACATATACATATATCTAAATAAAGTAATACATTTGATGTACTCTGACCTTCATCTACGGTCAAAGTAAGAGCTAAGATCCAAGAGTAACTGACCGAAACTAAGACGCACACACATGCGTAAGAGAATGAGCGTCAAGAGTTGGAATAACATAGCTGGATGGGAAATGCGCACGGCGATTCGAAATAGAAGTGGCCATTAACGCAATTAATGCTGCTCACTGTATTGCAGGATGTTACCATTACGAAGCTTCTGAAATTAAACTGTTTTATGAATATTTATGTTTCTAAAATCAGATATGAATGAAGTTCTTTAGCTATGCAATGTATATCCTATTCATATTCTTATTTACTTTATCTTTTTCCGTTATCTCAGTAGCTTTATTTCGATTGCTGTTTATTATATCCCTTACATTTTGAAATGGTACGTGACGTTGCATTATATCAGACCAAAAAGGGTAGCCATGCAATACATTTCTAATTTGCAACGTACGGTGCAATGTATATTATGCAAGTTATTGTATACTATTTATTGGTATATTGAGGTTTCATGGCTGATTCTAATTCAAATTACCGATATTACATACTAATTTTGTCAGTAATGAAAGTTGTTTATTTCCTGAATCCTGGTGAATTAAAAAAGTACATTTCTTTTGGGTTTCGAAAGCGCTTTCTCCTAACAGTACTATCAGTGGGGTAACGTAGATAAGATAAAGTTTAGGAATAGGCTTGCGTCTTAAACCTTGAAAGTTTGGACCAACCTCATTATCCACGTTATGACTCAT
>NC_061830.1:26998145-27010645 GCF_019202785.1 Penaeus chinensis | reverse complement strand
GTTCCTAATCCTCGCTAAAGGTAATCCTGGTCCTTTGTTTCTTACGAGCCTTAGCTCGTGTTCACAATAGTAATCAAAAAGGCATTTGTTAGGAGTGTAGTGAATTATTGTTTTGCTGACGTACTGCCTAGCTGAGACGTACCAGGGACTAGTTTCAAGGTTTTCTTCAGATCATTTCACACATTCCGTTGCCTTCTTTTATCTGACTTGTACAACTTTGTTATTTTGCTGCATCTTATTGCTCTTACTTGTACTTTATGTACTTTGACTTCTGCTTGCATTTTTTTCTGCATTTACAGTTATTATTCCTTTGGTTATTTCATCCTTTTGTTCTTCTAACTTTCAATCATCGCTTCTCTTTTGCAACTTCAGTTCAGTCTAGTATTGGTTTAATTATTACTCAATTGGGGTTTTACTGCATTTAGTCGATTTTCTCTCTGCTTGCTCTTCCGCTTCTCCTTGTTTTTACCATGTCATCAAGAATTATGATCTATTTCTTCCGTCATTTCTTTCTCTTTTTCTCCTACTCTCCTTGCACTTGGTCTTTATGCCTTTTTCTTTTCAGGAGAGTTTTCGGGACACTTCTCTGTTGATGTTATGTAGGCTTTACCAACTCTCAGAGAGAGAGAGAGAGAGGGGGGGGGGGGGGAGAAAAGAAGAGAAGAGAGAAAGAGAGAGAGAGAGAGAGATATAGAGAGAGAGAGAGAGAGAGAGAGAGAGAGAGAGAGAGAGAGAGAGAGAGAGAGAGAGAGAGAGAGAGAGAGAGAGAGAGAGAGAGAGAGAGAGAGAGAGAGAGAGAAGAGAGAGAGAGAGAGAGAGAGAGAGATAGAGAGAATAGAAGAGAGAGAGAGAGAGAGAGAGATAGATAGAGAGAGAGAGAGAGAGAGAGAGAGAGAGAGAGAGAGAGAGAGAGATAGAGATGCAATCCCAGTCTTACAGAGAAAGGGAAGTTCAAGGAAGAATCAGTTCGAGGGAACCGGAAAAGGTTTGTACGATTGAAAAGAGTAGACAGAACGGCTCCTCGGAAGGGCATGGGTTGGCACTCAGGCAAATTACTTCCAGTAAAGTCATCCTAAGGCAGTCATTTTTTAGGCCGTAGTTCCTTACTTTTGATGCCATACGTTATTTTTTTCTAGAGAATTGCCAGAAAAAAAAAATGTTTCACACCCGCTTTGGTGTCGGGAATGGCACTTCCAATTAGGCGATGGAATTACATAGGAACCTACACATTCCCTTTTCCCACTTTCCTTTTTATCTCCAATGCTTTATTCCTACTTATATTACCAGATTTGTAACGTTTTCTGTAGCAGATCTGACGGATGTGCCAATGACGTTATTTCATTAAAATATTCTTTATGAATGAAAACAACCTTTCTTATTAAATACATGTTAAATCTCCGTACCATAATATTTACGTAAAATATTTCTGAAGAAAAACAGAGAGGGGATTAGTCTAATTTTGCGACCGAGGCCTTGCAATTAACAAGCAATAATTAAGTTAAGTAATTAAGTTTTTATACGTATTAGATCCCGCCAAGGAGCGTAGCCAACGTAGGTACAAGACACTTATTCAGACAAGGCCTGGGCCAGCCTTGGAGCAGCCACTGTCTATATAAGTAATTATATAGACAGTGGCTATCTGTAAACATTGGGTACCCGTATATAATAGGTTGGATTATATAAATGTTAAAGTGAGAATAATAATTATAGTCTTGTTAGTTTGGATATATTTGGTATTATGCACAAATAACATATTTTTTCACATGCCTTAGGAGAGCTACAAATCTTAATTGAGGAAATAAGTGAACTTAAAAACATAGGGAAATAAAGATAATATAAGAACCCCCCTGGATACCACTACAATTTACACATGGATGATTTAATAATATATATTATACAGATATAGAGTTACTGGTTCCCAAAGAGATCGAGGAGGCCTAGCAAGCAGTCCTTGGGAGAAAAAGATTGGCTAATTTGCTATCTGTATTCATATCAAGGTCAATATTGGTTTACAATAAGACTGTCTATATTGCTGATTATTTTATTTTCAGCGGCCTAAAAAAATAGATCGGAGTGTATCTACATACTCACCGGAGTACTGTAAAATTATTCCTTAGTGCAGTGGTTTTCAATCATTTTAGCTCATAGCACAATGATCTCACAGTGATGATTATTATAGTAGAGTTATAGTAAAGTATATTCTGCATGATATATTAGGGCTCCCCTCCCTCTCTCGCCATCTATCTATAAGTATATGTATATAAATATATAAATATATCATTATATATATATATATCATTATATATATATATATATATATATATATATATAAACATACTATATGTGTGTGTGTGTTTGTGTGTGTGTGTGTGTGTGTGTGTTTGTGTGTGTGTGTGTGTATGTGTGTGTGTGTGTTTGTGTTTGTGTTTGTGTTTGTGTTTGTGTTTGTGTTTGTGTTTGTGTTTGTGTTTGTGTGTGTGTGTGTGTGTGTGTGTGTGTGGGTGTGTGTGTGTGCATATTCATTATGGTTATGCTAGTTCTCCTCTTTCCCTTTAGCTTATACATACACATACATAAGCACACACACACACACACACACACACACACATATATATATATGCATATATGTGTGTGTGTGTGTGTGTGTGTGTGTGTGTGTGTGTGTGTGTGTGTGTGTGTGTGTGTGTGTGTGTGTTTACACTTGATTTTGCACGCACACACACACACACACATATATATATATATGTATGTGTGTGTGTGTGTGTGTGTGTGCGTGCGTGCAAAATCAAGTGTAAATTTCTCAGTATTATTCTCTAAGTATCTCAAGATTTCTTAACCTTCATTTACTTATTAGTAACTCATATAAAAACCAATATCTTAAGTTCTCAGTTTTTACGAGACCATTAATTTCAATCAATAAAAAATAAGTTAATTACAATTAAATAATTCATAAAATTCAGACTATTAGGCACTTTTCATTTCTGTGATAATCATATCTATTCATTTCCGTCTTCATATATCTAATATTTTTTTTAGATCTGGTAAAGTTGAATAATTCAACAAAATTTTAATAAAAAATCAACAATTTAAATTGAACATTCCAAGAACTTAAATTTCTCTACATGCCACTTTTTCACAATGCAATAATTATCATTATTTTTTAACACAGTTGAATAATGCATCAAGGGGTGCAGCAAATGTGTGGAAATATATGAAACAATAGTACAGGTTTATAAATGTGTTATCAAAAAAAAAAAAAAAAAAAAAAAAAAAAAAACATGCCCTCTGGCAACGGCCAACATGTAATACAGAAATAAAAGGTGAAATGTCGTTTGACTTTTAACGACTGGTAGAGATGCCTGAAAATAATAAAATGTCAAAATAAACTAGAATTAGTTATGAAGATTAATGTTCATCAACTTCAAATGTTCATCACTGAGAAGAAACACAAAATTGACAAACATTAAATCTCAGACGTTGAATTAATATGTAATTTAGGTAACTAAATAAACTGTTAAATATGATTACTAGGAAAAAAAAAAAACACTTTTGATGGGACAAGGAGTAAAACTCAAGCCACAAGCCACATTTAAGATATACAAATTCACCGGTATTTCTAGTTCAACACACGCACGCACGCACGCACGCACACACACACACACACACACACACACACACACACACACACACACACACACACACACACACACACACACACACACACACACACACACATATGCGCGCGCGCGCGCACAGATCGTTGTGTGTATATATAAATATAGTAATTTGAATATAGTGTATATGTAATTAGTTAATTTTAATTCTAATTTGATTTAATAATTAGAATTTATAAGTTATATATTGCATTTAATATTCATTTTTTTACATTTTTTGTAATAAAAATCAAACTTGTACTAGAATGACACGGTTCAATCAGTCCGCTGGTGCATCATCATTTACATCTGACAACTCCATCTCATTATTATAATATATAATTTCTAAGCATTTTTGATATCATCATAATTATCAGTCATAATTATTTCATACTTGAAAAAGAAACAGTTCACATTTAAAACGCATTTCTGATTACTATTACTACAATGCAGGATCCACATGATATAGTTAATTGAAAAATTATTTTACTTGTGAGGGAATTCTATTGTAAATCTACTTATCGATACATACATACAATTATATATATATATATATATATATATATATATATACATATATATACACACACACACACATATATATATATATATATATATATATATATATATATATATATATGCAGATACACAAACACACACACACACACACACACACACACACACACACACACACACACACACACACACATAAGTATATAACATATATCTATCTATCTCTATATGTGTATACGTATGGAAATATGTATATATACATATATATATTTACATATATGTATACACACACACAATAGTTCTTTCATATTAATAATAATACATATTGGGAAATACAAGAATATTCTTTTATCAAAGCAATGCGAGAATTGGGTTAACTTTAACTTTATGTCCTCCCTTTGCCTACTCATTATAACAAGATAATCATTACAATAAATATAATAAATCGTGAGACTGGATCGAGATACTCACCCCAACAACTCAGTATTTTTCCATTATTTTGGACGAACAAATGATCAATCCCTTCCTTCTTTCACAATTTTCCATTTCTACACTTTACTTCGAGAGAGAGAGAGAGAGAGAGAGAGAGAGAGAGAGAGAGAGAGAGAGAGAGAGAGAGAGAGAGAGAGAGAGAGAGAGAGAGAGAAATCTACATACCTTAGGCTGGCAGAATCATGGAGTGTTGTTCTCGTCATGAATTCCCCCCCCCCCCCCCTTCTTTCTCTGAGGTGAAAGCCAGGGTCCCGTCTCAGTTATCATAATGCAATACTTATGGATTCAACATTTGTATCAAATCACTTATCCAGCATTATAACCTTCGATTTCCAGGTAAAAAAAAAACTTAAATACACACATTTCTCTTTCAAATGCCGTGTTCGATGAAGAGGTTTTGACTGGTTTCTGAGTTACAACATAAACGAAAATGGTACCTCCATATATGCTAACCTCGGTAACATGACGCATGCATAAACGCTGTTATTGCTTGTCAGAGACCATTTGTTATTAAGTGTTTTCTAGCATCTACATGTGTCTGTGGGTGTACGTGTAGAATGGGGTACAGATGTTTACAAGTATGCGCACATGTATATAAAAATGTGTGCATACATGTAAATGTGTATGTGTATGTAAATTTGTGTATATGAATGTGTAAACTTTCACATGTGTGCAGAGATAACGAGAAATGGTTAGAGTAACAAATGGTCCATAGTCCTCAATTAACCTTGACTTGATATTTTATTCATTATATGAAGTCCTAACTGTTTGTTTCCCATGGACGATTCTTTACTTGGTGTAATAAGACGTGTTTATGCGAGTATTTGATATTTTATATGGGATATTTAGTATTCATATTCTTCAGTCTCTAGTTTTAGTAAAAAGTACCTTCATTATTACTATTATGCGTTTCCTCGATTATTGGGGCCTAAATGAACACAAAGAAACGTTGCAAAAGCATGAAAACACTCAGCAGTCACGTGATCGACTAACCTAACCCGTTGTTTGTAGATCAAGGAAAGTACCAACACATTGGATTTTTTTCAAACGCTTGGCAGAGCCGTTTCGAGTTTTGTCATCGTCAAAACTCCGCCCTTTTAGCCTGAAGCAAACTTGAAATTCGTTATTTCTGTTGGGCTTATTTTTTCACCAAAGAAACCTAGCTTTGCTTATATTTTACAACGGAAATGCGTTAAATATATTTCTAGATCAATACGTATCCAGAGATAAAAATAACATACCGTTATCGATGAGATTATCTATTTTGTTGATAGTCATTAAAAAATCCGAGTATCTTTTCCTCTCAGTCTCAATTGATTTTTTTCGATTTTGTATATTGTCAATATCGTGTGTTGAATATGTAATATGTAATATGGCTTCGATAGCAATGAGTATTGGGGAATTTAAGAAAAAAAGTTGTAAAGTGAATGAAGTTACATAAACATGCTCATACAAAGCCGATAACACAACCAAAATTATATGTTGTTACTGTAATCCGATGATGCGTAAATCTCTCTCCTCATAGCGATGATGAAAACTGATACAATTTTACGAAAACACTAACCACGGTAGCTCAAAAAAGTGCTGACTGATTTATGTAATTTAAACTTTTTGTGCTCATTTGACCGTGTGTTTAAAAGAAATATCCTGTCTTTTATTTCCATATAAAGGTGTATGTTTAATATGGTATTCACCCTCTTGGGACCCAAATGAGAGATACTGCCAGGCAGAGAAGGATGGGTGGATGTGTGAAAGAGAAAGAGAGAGAGAGAGAGAGAGAGAGAGAGAGAGAGAGAGAGAGAGAGAGAGAGAGAGAGAGAGAGAGAGAGAGAGAGAGAGAGAGAGAGAGAGAGGGGGGGGGGGGCGAGGAGAGAGAAAGAAGAGGGAGGGAGAGGGTGCCAGGTCTTGTTTCCATTGCTGTTGGTTGGCCCCCCCGCATTGTTGGGTATGGAAACACACGGCCAAGTTGCAGTCATTATTGGAAGAACAGGTTGATGGTAGTGTAGACGGAGGTTAAAGTGGCCGACCTGTTCAGAAGAGACCTGGGCAGTGGGTTGGCCCGAGCGGGACTGTGACTCGGTGATGGTGAAGGTCAAGGTGATGGTCAGAGGTCATGAGCACAGTGTGCGTGGCTAGCACAGGACAGTACCACTCTCAGAGAGAGAGAGAGGGGGGGGGGGGGATGGGAAGGGAGAGAGAAGAGAGTAGAGAGAGGGCAGGGACGTCATGTGTGTGGGGGGTGGGGGGGGGGGGTCTGACCGTTGCTTAAAAATGTTTCTAAAATAGAGAAAGAGGGAGAGGGAGAAGGGGAGGGGCGGATAGGGAGGTAGGGAGGTAGAGAGAGAGAAAGAGAACTCTTCCAGAAACTGGTTGTGCTTAGTTTCCTCGCCAACCACCCGCAAGAAAAAGCTGAAATGACATCCCTGAGAGACAGGGGGGGGGGGGGGGGGGGGGGGGGGAGAAGGCGCCCGCGAGAGAGAGAGAGAGAGGAGGAGGAGGAGGAAAAGAAGAAAAATAAAATAAAAAGAAGAAGAAGAAGAAGAAGAAGAAGAAGAAGAAGAAGAAGAAGAAGAAGAAGAAGAAGAAGAAGAAGAAGAAGAAGAAAAGAGGTTGACAGGAGGGAGAGTGAGAGAGAGTCCCTGGGCAAGTCTTGAGTCATTTGTGCTATTATATTACTGTTGTACTGTGTGGAATGAGGCGTTCGATAGTTTTTCCCTAACCCGCCCTATGCCTGGCAGTGCATTCACCAGCCCGTCAACATTAATGAGGTTTAATGACGACATCGGCCAAAGACCCAATGCATGGGGGGTTTGTTCTCTACCAAAGACGGCTTAGAATAAACGAGTGGTCTTTTTTCGAGATGGAGACTCACTACTGCTGTCGAACCCTGTAGGAATATGAGGTTTATGTCAAATACGAATCTTATGTACCATTTACTTCGAGAAAGACATTATTTTTTATGGTTTATAGGTTTTCTTTTTTTCATAATGAATCCTTCACGTTGGGAGGAATTTGTTACTGCAAGACACTTTCCTTCTCCCGCGACGTATTTCAGTAGGTAATATCAAAATACAAGGTTTCATTTTCGCTCCAGTATGGGATCATTACAAATCTGTAGAATTTGCCGACACTAAGAGAGACCTAGCTTGGATTCACGGACCCCCGTCACTGCCGAGTTTATCTTCACGGAGTTTTATATTCGCGTGGGTAATTCTGCATTCGTATACGAGTGTGAAACTGGGTAAAACTCATTTTCGACAAAGCCAATCCTTCCAAATCCAACTACCCTCACCGAACTAAGGGACGGCCCCCTTCAAAATTCGCTTAATAATATTAATCAGTCCTAAAATATAAATGTGATACTATGTGGTAGAGAGAGTGTCTGGGCCGTGCACTTCAAAACAATGATGGCAGCGATAACGCAGGGTTTTCTGTCAAGTATTTCCCGAAGCCATTAAATTTAATCGTGCTTTCAAAGGACATATAAAATCTTTATTGGAGAAACATTTATAAAGACAGTCGGATAAAAACTCTCGGTATTAATTCTACTGTTGTTAGTAACATCATTGTTTTCTTATGTAGCAGTAGCTATATTGTCATCGTCATCGTTATTTTTATCATCATCATCATCGTTATGAACACTCCTCATCATCTCAATACTTTTCTCATCACCATCATTACTCCAGCTGTTGCCGATTTAATGGTATGTAGAACCATTAGTTTCTAATTGTGAAATTATCAGCATTAGAAACATTAGCCCTGTCCTTTTTATCACCACATTTCCTGTTGCTTTTAGAAACATTAATAGTACTTGGATAAATATTTCAGCAAAAAAATTATTCGTTTTTCTCTCTCGGGATTTAGATGTGAATATATTTTTCTTATTCTTAGTTAAATCATATTAGTTTACACTCATCTCGGTAATTAATTTGGAGACAACAGAGAAAATGTATGTGGAAATTATCTTGCATAAAAGCTGTTGTTTGCGAAAACTATTCCTAATTTGAATTGTTTACACTTAATAGCTGGACAATTCTTGGAAACTGCAGGAATCCAAAACGAATTCTTCAGGATACATTTTTCTGTTTATTCATATTTCGTTAATGCACATGATCTCAGCTTTTCATAAAACATATTGCAACCTTCTATTTCATCCATTATAAAAGTTCATAAATACAAGAGCTAAAAAATGTAATGTATTATGCATGCGGTTTAAGTTTGAAACAAAAGTTTGATTCTAAAAAAGTCATGCATTTGATTTGGAAAATATTCAAACTATGAAAAATCGTGAAAACATTTGTGTGTCTTTTACATAATTGAAGTAATTAAGAATTTTAATTTTTTCTAGTCATGTGACAGACAGACAGACAAGCAGAAAGACAGAAAGACAGACAGACAGACGCGCATATATATATATATATATATATATATATATATATATATATATATATATATATACATATATATGTATATATACACATATGTATATATATATATATATATATATATATATATAATTGTATATATATCCCTCTCGCTCTCTCTCTCTTTCTCGCTCTCTCTCTCTCTCTCTCTCTCTCTCTCTCTCTCTCTCTCTCTCTCTCTCTCTCTCTCTCTCTCTCTCTTCTCTCTCTCTCTCTCTATCTCTCTCTCTCTTCTCTCTCTCTCTCTCTCTCTGTATATATATATATATATATATATATATATATATATATATATGTATACATGAAAAGAGAAAACACACTACCGTGTTGATACTATGGTATAAAAACCCACACTGTAAAACTAGATTTAATTGAAAATGAGACACTTTTGTTTATTCAACCTGCCTCAAGGTATTACACATGGACCAGGACACATGATTGTAAACCTTTAGCGCTTAGCTTAAATTGATATTCTCCAGGGAAGTCGGAGGCACATTCAACTTTCAAGAAACTATGTACTAAACAACGTGCGTGAACATGTAAACAGTGTATATTTTTTATACTAACTCTAATTGATGAAATCATTATTCTGTGGTAGAACAAAGGGAGAAAACATGACCGAATGACTTTGCTAAAGTATTTTAATGTTCCGCTTCTGAGTAAAGACCAGTACGATACTTATTTTGAATTATTCTCTATGGTGCTGTAACTATTTTAGGGATACTATTCTTCTATATTTTATCATTATTGCGTTTTTTATCATTTGTATTGTTGTTGTTAACATCATAGATATTATATGGCAGCATCTAGATTAATATTATATTGCAAAATTAATTAACATCATCATCATCACCATCATCATTATCAAACAAGTCATCTTTAATATTACAGTTAATTTCACCAGCAAACACACTAATAATACCAAAGTCTCTCTCTCTCTCTCTCTCTCTCTCTCTCTCTCTCTCTCTCTCTCTCTCTCTCTCTCTCTCTCTCTCTCTCTCTCTCTCTCTCTCTCCCTCTATATGTATATATATATATGTATATATATATATCTTTTTCTTCTACTTCTTCCGAGTAATCAGGCATACATTTAACATTTGTTGAGATAAAAAAGTATGAATTAATTAAATTTATTAAAACTTCTAAGGACACACGAATGTTTCCATGACTCTCTCTCTCTCTCTCTCTCTCTCTCTCTCTCTCTCTCTCTCTCTCTCTCTCTCTCTCTCTCTCTCTCTCTCTCTCTCTCTCTCTCTCTATCTCACTATCTATCTAACTCTACCTATCTGTCTACCTCTTCCCCTCTCTCTTTCCCTCGTTCTTCTATCATATACCATCTGTTTATTTCATTCGTAATCTAAATCTCATGAATAGTTAATTACGAGATCCTCATTAAGAAGCGGATAAATAGGACTCAGTCACGCGGCCCTTAATTAAGATCTTGTCGAGATTCTGGGCGGTCAGGGTCAGTAATCCATAAATTATGGTTGATTGTGGCGAACAAAAAGGAGGATGGTGATGATGATGATAATGATATAGTAACAGTAATAATAATAATAATAATAATAATAGTAATAATAATGATAATAATAATAATGATAACAGTAGTAATAACAATAATGATAACAGTAATAATAATGATAGTAATAATGATAATAATGACAATGGTAATGAAATTAATAATAGCAATAATGATAATAATAATAACAATAATAACAATAATATTAATAATAATACAAATAATACTGATAATAATAATAACAAATGTAATAATAACAATAATTATGATATAATAGTGACGATGACAAAATATATAATAATATTGATAATAATGATAATGATGATAATAAAAAAAAACAGTAGTGGGAATTATGATTAATAATAATAATAATAATAATAATAATAATAATAATGATAACAAAAATAATAATGACAATAATAAAATAATAATATAATAATACTGATAATAATGATAATGATAAAAAATAAGAGTAGTAGCAATAATTATTAACAGCAATTTACATTTGCTATGTACCTATTATGTCCGCACACTAATGTAAATCTTTTAGTTACTTTCTGAGAAGCAAGTTCGCAAATTCTTCCAATTAGTCGTTCTAAATGTGTTTGCTGATATTTGTGCGTAGTCTTGAATATACTTGCAGTCATGAAGCAACAGAAATAAAAAAAAATAAAATGTAAAAATGTAAGAGGTTTGCTACGGTACGTATAATCTTACCTTGTTGGTTTTCGGTTTCGGTACCAGTAATAAACGTAATATATAAGAAATACAGATTTTATAAAATGTCTTGTTCCACATGTATTATTTTCCATTAGTTTTGTCATTTTACTTTACTTAATATCATAGACGATAGATTGGAAGCAAGCGTGTTCGTGTTGAATGTGTACATTCTAATATATATTAGTTACGTGGGCGTGATTATTTTTTAATGGTTACACAGTAGGGATCTGGGTTGAGAAAGAGTTATAGCTATTTAACTTATGCAACAAATGAGTATCAAATTATTGAGACAAATACAGTAGGCGTGCTTTAGCGGAGAGAGTAATCGGAGAGTCATCACATTATTAGAATGATGTGTGTGTTGTGTATGTGCCTGTTTTCACACACACACACACACACACACACACACACACACACACACACACACACACACACACACACACACAGAAAGAGAAAGAGATAATGATAATTATAACACTAATATTAAGATCAACAATGATTATCATTATTACAGCAAATATAAGAAAATAATATAAATATTAATCAAGATCACAAGAGATAACAACAAAATTAACACGAATATAATTGCTTTAGAATGCTGATTTGGCCTCATGCGGGTAAATGTCGCCTTATAGGTCCCAGATAAAATTATGTTTACAGCTGGGACAGATCTTCTCACTTATCTGGCATTCTGTAAAATAACAGTTTCTAAAAAAGTATTCATCAGAGAGAGTTAACTGCAGGTTCATGCCGTGGAAAGTTTTGTGTTGGATATTTACCCTCTGTTTAATGTCTGCGTGCCAGGCTGCCTTCACGTACTTTTAACTGCATTCATTTCCGTTCAGTTTACACGAAAAACCGTGCTCATTTGAAGTATTTTTTACTACGAACAGTATGACAGATGTATTTTATTGGGTGTGTACACGATTTTAGACAATGAATCAATCAGTTAATCATAATTATAAACATTCTTTCACGGACATGAACCCGTAAAGGTATTGTTTTTTTTTTCCGTTATACTTCTGTAATTGGCTTCAATTTCACTACAGAAAAGAAGCCAGTGCTCGGAGGTCTGTGCTAAATCAAATTAATAAAATTGCCAGGGAAAGTACTAATTACCATTCACAACCTTTGTGACTTTATTATCTATCTTTTTATTTTTTATGCATTTATTTTTTC